>NW_027280891.1:0-36350 GCF_046629955.1 Centroberyx affinis | reverse complement strand
TGTATTGGTTATGTATGTATATGTGCACAAGTATGTGTATGAATAAGCCTATGTGTATGTGTACATGTACAGGTGCATATTTGTGCATGTACATTATGTGAATGTGTACATGTATATATACATATATACTGTAAATATACATGTATATATGCATGTGTGTGGATGTGTCTGTGAATACGAGCTTGTATTTGTATGTGTATGCATAAGCATAAATTAATCTTAAGATTAGATGCAAAGCATTTTTGAACTTTTGAACGGTCCGTCCCCACGTTGTGTCCCAGTCCAACTTCCTGTTTCAACCACAAATACACTGATGGAAGCAAGACAACACCGAAATGCCATTTCCTTTTGACTTTGATTACAAAATGAGATATCTACCATTTGAAAAAACAAAAAGAGACACCTAATCTACTAAGAAAAGGATAGCTAACATGGAAGTGAACTCAGTGAAGTGAACTACAAAATACTGATGTTTCAATGTTGTAATAGCCTATTTGAAATATTGAGTGATAAACTTCATGTCACAATTAGATGTAGCGTTTTGGGAATCATGCATATGCTCACTCACAAGTGCGCATGTACGCTGCGGACACGTACACACACACGCACGCACGCACACACACACACACACACACAGATGTCAGAACCTAGGTTTAGTCAGTAGTACAGCCTCTCCTGGAACAGCTAAGGTTTCAGTCCCTTGCTCAAGGGCACAAACGCAGTTTTGCTCCGTCATTTGCAGTTCAAATGTTTCTTAATCATAACACACCCGTAGCTGAATATCATCAGTAGCCAAGACCAAATGTTAGCAAACTGTCTCTCACTCAACTTTTGCGTAAATGTCAGTTTGCCACTTGCAGCGTGCGGCCAGGCAGCACAACACACTGCAGGCGAAGGCTACAGCACTTTAAGACCTATCACATCAAACACACCCACGAGCCGCAGGAGAGCAAGACGGAAGTGTGTGTGTGTGTGTGTGTGAGGGAGAGAAACCCACACACACACACACACACACACACACAATCACTCTAAATCATACAAATCACTCTATTCAGCCAGACTCTTTTAGCCACAAGTGTGTATGGTGATGGGTCAGCCACACAGTGAGTCATTTCTTTAGTCGATGTGTTGGAAAATTATAATAATAGTAATCATATGTGTTATTTGAATGTCACTTCTCAAAAATAATCTTGCACAGAGCTTATTAAAAAAATCAAAAACACCCCCCCCCTCAAAAAAAAACAAAACAAAAAAACAAAACAGGAAAAGTCATTAAAGCAGAGAAATACAAAACTAAAATTGAGTGAAAGCAACAGCATCGGTCATGAATTAAAGTTGAAGTTAAGTTGAGTTTGAGTTCATTAGTATTCATGCTCACAGTTAACAACTGAATAGAAGCAGAATTTACATTAATAAACATAGAAATATATCTATACATGATTCTACATCATAAAAATCTAAAACTATACATATCTATATACACACATGCACCCATACATTCATACTCATACATACGCATTTACAAAATACAACCATACACTTACATACAACCATGCATAGATTTTAAAATGCCATAAAAAACAACAATATACAACACAAAACACAAAACAAACAAACAAAAACAGACCCCAAAGACTTCAGCTATCCAAGTTAAAGGTTGTAAAGAGGAGTTTTAAAAGTGACTTAATGCTAGAAAGGCCAGTGGACTTTGGGGGTGCGAGAGAAGATCAAAAAGGTCAATTGAATTAAATATATATAATTATAATCACTATTTCCTTGTGTGATTTTGGAAGTCGAACAACACTGGTTTGGACAGAAAGTGAGTCTTGGATATTTTGATTTTAAAATGCAAAACTGACCGCGCACGATCTTTCTCTGCCATAAAAACATGTTGACTAAAGACGATATGAAACATCCTGAATATAATAATCTGAAGAGCATGGTGAGAGTTTTCATGTTTATTAATTCAGTTGCAGCCTCTCAGCCTGCAGTCAGGCGACGTGTGAGTCCGTGCGCTTTCTGGTGTCATATTGTTGGAGAATGTAAATGAAAATTGACTGAGGTCAGACTGGCCTGCAGCTGGCTGTCTGCTCAGCTGCGGCCCGGCCCACAGGCCCGATCCAACAGACACACACACACACACACACACACACACACACACACACACAGCCACAGAGCTTCACTATGCCTTCAAACCCCTGTTTTACTGCGAAGGTCATGAAGCAATTCATGTCGTTAACCTATCTTAAAGGGGAAATTCCACCCAATGTGACTTTTAGGTTGGTATTCGGCAATATTTGACATTTTCCTAAAGAATCCTGTGTGCCGTTTTATGAGTTTTGAGTTCTGAAATTTCAAGATTGAGGAAAATGTGATGCTGTGATGTTGTTGATGATGCTCATTATTCAGCTCTTTCTTCATGTCTTCACCCCTTGCACCCTGTTTCCCCTTAAATTTACCCTTAAGTAGCTTCAAAGTTATAAAAAATGTCTTTTTCCATACTATACGGCAATGTCACTTGCATATTCTGTATCTGCTCATTTCAGCACTTCATTGAAGCTGTAGCTGCTTATATTGAGTTAAATATTCAAACCCAAGATGCCATTTTTTATGGCTGCACCATTACATCAAATGTGCATCATTTTATACATATTTCTCTGTAATTAAACTTGACATATTTGGTATCTTTGGAAACATTGATATATTGACTAGAATTTAAAATAAGGTTCTGTGGGCTTGAACAAAGCTTGGCTGCGAAATGTGTTCGTAATGATGATCCCACATGAGGGACCTTAGCGTAGAATTAACTGCTATGGACACCAGAGAAAGTCAATTATGGCAAAGACCAGAGACAAGTCCATCATGCTTAGTTTAAGGAACAGCAATCTCTGAACCTATCGTCTATCGGTCTGAGGACGATTAGACTCTGGGGGCGACGGCCAATATTTCAGGGTTTCCGGTGTAGCCAGCGGACATCCGGGCCAAGACTTCCTCTTCCGTGCGCCGGTCATTGTTTACAGTCCGATTAGCGACTTGAGACGTGAGAATGGAGTCGGAGTCGAGAGACGACGTCTCATATGCAGATATCTGTTTATAGAGATTAGCCGAAATGTCGTCCGGACCTGAAACACCTACAAAAAGTACTGATGTTTGTGTATTGTGTGGAGAAACGTTCGACTCTCACGTCTCAAGTTGCTAATCGGACTGTAAACAATGACCGGCGCACAGAAGAGGAAGTCTTGGCCCGGATGTCCACTGGCTATACCGGAAACCCCCAAATATTGGCCGTCGCCCCCAGAGTCTAATCGTCGTCAGACCGATAGACGATGGGTTCAGAGATTGAAGGAACAGCAACTGGAATTGAATTTGTTTTGACTCCCTGCCCAAAAACCTCTAATGTGGCAGGATGACAGGTCACCAAAACTCTGTCCAATAAACAAGCTACTTGTGAGCAGTGTTGGGATTAACGCGTTACAAAGTAACTAGTAACTGTAACTAATTACTAATTTTCAGTAACCTGCCCAACACTGCTTGTGAGTCATGTGACTTTTGTTCACAAGTCCTGGTTAACTTCTAATTGAGCAGTGAACCAGTCTCTGTGAACCTAAACAAACTAAAGATGCCACAAAGCAAACTTTTCCACTCTGGTTCAGACCAAAGAAGATAAAACTGTAGGTGTGATCGCAGCCTAAAGCACTCTTTGAACTTTAAATGAACACACTTCCTTTTCTGAACAATGCACAGGCATGTTTTGAGAAATCCTCACACATTCAAGTTGAAGATAAGAGTGCTGCTACATTTTTACTGCTGATTGTGGTTAAAAAAAAAAACCTTGGCTTCTCATGGCTGCATAAAGAAGGTGAAACCACATGGAATCAGATTTTTGGGTAAGGCTTTATATTAAGGTCCTTGTAATAAGCGTTAATTAATAGGAATAAGGCCCTTATAAGTCCTTATAAGGTGCTTATTAACACTATCATGTGTTAATAAGACTATATAAGTGTTAATAATAGCATCATAAACACATTTATTGTTAGATTATAAGACATTTATAAGCACTTATAAGAAACCTGTTAAATTATAGGTCTGCTTAAGAACGTTAATAAAAGCCTTATGAGTTTCTTATAATTGTTTATAATAGCATTACAAACACATTTATTGAGTTGAAATAACTTACCTATTATGTCATTGTTAAACTTTACTAAGCTATTTTTGCTGCTTTTTTAAGATTAGTACATACATTATTATGCATTTATTAGCAGTTAACTATGCACTTATTAACAGTTAACTAAGCTTTTTGCAGCTACCGGATCTAAAGTGAGAACAATGCCTGATTAAGGTTAATAAATCCTTTATTATGCACTTATTAACAGTTAACTATGCTTTTCACAGATCCCCCATCTGGAATGAGCACTACATGTGGTCAAGGTTGATAAAATGTGAATAAACAAGACTAGGTCAAAACCTAGTATATGGCTGGAAAGTGTATGAGTGTGCCACGTGCCACGGCCGACCAATGGTGTAACTAACTCCGCTGTTGACAGGGGTTAAAGTGGGATTTGGCAGGTGGGGGAACCCTGTTTCGGAGGGGGGAGTTCAGAAAAAAATAGTAATTTAAAACAAATTTCCTGCATTTCTATGGGGGGTAGATACATAATTGGTGGGGGGGTCCGAAAAAAATAGTAATTTAAAACAAATTTCCTGCATTTCTACACCACCCAACCTCTTGGATTAAGTCAAGAAACAGCAACCCTGTATAATGTTAACCAAAAATGTAAAGATTATGTTATATTACTAGATTTCAGCATTGAGGTGCTTACATTCATGATCTTGCATAGGCATACTAACCTAAAAAATCTATGATTGGGAATCATGAGAAAGTTTCAGAGCGACAGACACAGAGCGTCCCCGTAACCATAGCAACTCACTCTGCGTGCGCACGGCGAGAGAGGAGAGGGAGAGACGCAGAAGAGCCGCTGACTGAGATTACTCTGAGCAGCATGCATGGGAATAAATTACAATACAATAATTATATAATAATAATATAATATATATAATAATATAATATAATAATTTGTGTATATTTCTCGCTATTCAGATGGTCTGAATAACCCTCTGCTGCGCTGTGCTGCTCTGTCTCGTCTGTCCTGCTGTCAGTTTCCTTTTTTCACGTCGCGACGTTATCAGTTATGAATTTGTTTTTCACTGCGTGAGAAAATAGACTTGTGGCGTGAGAGCGTGTGAAAAATGTCAATTGCGTGAGTCTCTCTGTCAATGTGTGAGAGTCTCCACCGCTGTCGTCTCCACCCACGGCCCGCATTGATCCTGCCGATCCAAGCACCAGGCGCTCTGTTACCCGTCGGTGCCGAAAATGCTGTTCGCCGGGCACCGGGGGCGCATCGTCGTCGGATCATCGGGAACAAATCGGCGCCCAGCTGTCGGCACTGGCCGGAACTGTGGCCCCGGGAAACTTCGGGAAGGTCGGCAATAAGCCCTCGGCATGATGAAACCTCCATGCTTGTTTGTGTCTCTCTCAGAACAGAGGGCTTCAGGTGGACTGAGCTCACGCATATGCATCGACATAAACGGTGATATGATATAATTGTATAGATTCTACTTTAGCTTCAGCTTACATGCATGATATTGATCAGCCTGCTTACTGTGTGGGAGAAACAGGCTCCTGATCTCAGCGGAGAAACTAGACGGCAGAGAAAACGAAACTTAAATTTCAGGCTCTGTGATACTATGATGTGCCACGTGCCACGGCCGACCAATGGTGTAACTTCATCACTCAGTCAGTCAGTCAGTCAGTCAGTCAGTCAGTCACTCAGTCAGTCACTCAGTCAGTCAGTCAGTGACAGACATTCGCGTTTGTAGGGCTGGCCCCGCTGTTGCGGTCCAGCCAAAAATTACATATAAATACAATGTTTTAGAGGTGAAGCACAAAAACACACTTTAAGACAGCTCTTTAAAAAGAATATTTTTACTTTCCATCATTTTCACATAAACGGCAGCCACATTAACTACAATTAAACTGAACTCAATGTCCCCCTTTGAAATATGTGACTGTATACAATGACCACAACTCAACACCAGATACTTTAAATGCAAACCAATTGCCTTGAGTTATGCAACTAGCAAGATGTGAAATATAAAAACAGAAAATAAAAAAACAACATTTTTTTTCCTGTGTAAAACAACAATAAAAAGGTCAAACCTGTCTCACAAAGGGTTTAAAATCAGAATATCTGCTCCTATGTAACTGAACCTATGAAATGAAGATGTGTGGATGGCAGGGCACAAAGGGACAAAAGGAGTCCGATAATAGTCTAATTCTTTGTTCAGGAATAATTTTTTAGCCAAAGGGCCCCCGAGACATTTCCCAAATTCAGCCCAAACTCACAGCAACGTGGAAACAAGGAGGGGAGAAAGGAGATAAAAGGATCATCCTCCGGCATTCAGATAAAAGTTTCAGCCACAAAAGAATTTTGCAATGGGATTTTGCAAGAGTTCATGAAAAAAATCATGAGCTTGCCAGCTGAGAGGGTTAGCTGAGTTAAACAGATCTCCTGTGGTCTGTAGGTAGCAGCCTGCCATGGTTTTCTGTCATGATATGGGAGCAGTGAAGAGTTACGGATTGTGATTCATGAATAAATGCCTGACAGTAATGATATATATATTACTGTACCAGGTGACCAAAGTTCACTGCACTTTATTTGTGATAACAGGGTCATGGGAGCCTGGTTATGTTTTAAAATGGGGGAGCAAATTTGGAAAGATACATAATTGGCGGGGGGGTCTGTGGGTCCTCCCCCAGAAACATTTTTTTTAATTTAAAACAAATTTCCTGCATTTCTACACCACCTAACCTCTTGGATTAAGTCAAGAAACAGCCAAACTACAATTAGCTGATAATTACCCTGATCAGCCACCGTCAGTAATCAATACAAACACACATTATTAAACCATTAATCAAACCAATAACTAACAGCAGTCATCGTCAGACAACCTTATCATACTTTAGCAGCTACCTAGTGTTTCTGTAGTGGTGACAAAATGTTAAAAAATATACATATTAGCAGTTTGAATTAAACTGAAGCTCCCTGCGCTCTCCGGGGAAAATAATACGCCAAACTCCCTTTAAGAAATATGACATATTAACAATTCATTACGTGTCCGTAAAAACACATAACTCTAGAAACACAAGATAAAAGGCGTCATATGTAGACAGTCTTCTTGTCAATTCGGCATTAATATAATCCATAAATATAAACTGTATTTCCGTACAAACTTTACATTTTGGATTTTGTTGCCTCAACTCGCTACCAGCCTCCGTTGGTTAACATTAGCTGCGCTATGTTAGTGGGAGAAGACCGTGGGAATGAGAGGCGAACCGTTTCAAAAATTAGATTTCTCACTGAAATAAGTGCTGGTTGGGGGATCAGATACACGCCGAATTAAACACCAACTCATAACACTGTTAATTCACCGTCTATCATGTGTGTGTGACGGTATTTGAGGAGTTTTTTTCGTCCGTTACCAAAGTAACTACCCGGTTTGCTGCTTCCTGTTTGGTGCTGGAGAGAGCGCACCTACCTTCCGATAATATTAAACAGGTTTGATTGGCAAAGTTAGCTAACGCTGACTCGCAAATCGGTTCAGCATTTCGGCGACAGTACAATCCTACTTTTAGCTAGTTTAAAGTTTGGCTGGAGTCAGTGGGCCAAGCAGGTTCATTCAACATATGCTAGCCTATCTTTTCCTATGTTCTATTTTCAGTCAATGATCGCAGTTAAGCTAAATGGCATGTTTCTTACCTTTGTAAGAGACTCCTGTGTGGATTCATTGACAGACTGTGATTGACAGCCAAAGCATGCTGTGGCAAACGATCAGCGACGGGTTCGACTGAACCAACTCAAAGGGTGGTCCAAAAATGTGTGATTTTTTTAGTACTTGTTTTTGTCAGTTGCTGAAAATAGTAAAATGATCATTGATATAGGCTGCTTAAATATAATCACCTGATTGCGGGGACTGTATGATGATAAGTTTATTTTTAAAAAGACAAAAAGTGGGGTAGCAAAACCATAACTTTGCTCCCCCTAACTGAATAATGGGGATGCATTTGCTCCACTTGCTCCATTGCTCAGGCGCCTATGAACAGGGTCATATCAGAGAGAGCGTAATAACCGTATAACTGGGAATACTCAGGTTATGGCAATAACCTGAGTAACGTGTTTACATTAGTGCTGAAAAGTGAGTAACCAATAAGTCGATCAGATGATCTCCTTAGTTGACGCTGAATATCACATGTGCTCAGTTACTGGTGATTCAGTTTAAGTTTACTTTCAAGGGCTTTTTTGTCATTCGGTCTGAAGTTTTACTGAGACACACACACACACACACACACACACACACACACACGCACACTAGCTTTGAGCGCAACACATTTTGCAGTTACACAAGCCAACTAGTGATTACAGTTGCTAGAGTTTGCACTTAGGCTATTTTAAAATTAATTTTTGTCTGTGTGTTTTTTTTTTGCCTGTTTTGCATGACTTGTCAATGATGTTCACTGAGGCGTTTTTGGATTGCTTTAGGGAAATTAATCTTGTTTTTTTTTTGTTTGGTCTAGGTTTTGTGTGGTTTTGTGTGTTTTTATCTTAAATCCAGTGTTGGGTGCAGAAATTAATCAAAATCTGGATAAATTAAGTTATATGTATTGCTGTCTCTCTCTCTCTCCCTCTCTCTCTCTCTCTCTCTCTCTCTCTCTCTCTAGTTTCAGAGTTAGCCACTGTCAGAGCCAAGCTCCACTCTTCTCCAGGCAAAACAATGCATTTCTAATGTGCTGCTCTCCCCCCAGCAGCCTGGCTTTGCCCACAGTCGTTTTTAACATTGGTTGTGACTTGGAGGAAGGTCGCTGCAGAGGAACATAAACAAAAAGTTGCCTGAATCAATTTAAGCCCCTCTTCAACAGTTGAAAATGCATGTAAATTCATTTTGGTACGTATGGAGAGACAAACAGGGCCAGGAGGGAATAAAGATATGTGGAAAAGTAAAGGAGACAAAAAAGCAGCTATAAAGTAGTGTGTGTGTATTTGTTTTTATTAGCAGTACATTATATTATTACAATACATACATTATTACAATATAGTAAATGCAGGAGACAAGAAAACAAAGAGAGAGACAGAGGGTGATACATTTTTAATTTTGATACATTTTACTGTTACTATACTATACACTATGACAGTGATTCTCAACCTTTTTCATATCAAGGACCCCTAATTTAGTCCGCATTAGGGCCACGGACCCCCATTTGATGAGATTTTGTCTCTTGGACCCAAATCTGACGATATCTTTTATTGTTAGATATGATTTTGTCCAGAATTCCATGACTATCTGTATTGTAGATAGAGAGATAACAGAGAAACTATGATCAAAACAGTCATTCTTCTACATTCTCCAATTGTGTTAACTTCTTGTAAATGAAATAATGGTGAAGTTTAATAATTCATCAATTTGCTGGGGACCCCCTGGAACCCCCTCAAGGACCCCTGGTGGTCCCCGGACCCCTCGTTGAGAACCATTGCTCTATGATATAATCTTCTATACTTAATATTGACATCAATCTATACTGTATTTTGCTACATTACTACATTTCTACAACATTATTCTAACTGTTTATTTAGTATTGGACTTTTTTTTATCATTACTATTACTGTTATCATTATCAATGATTTATATGTTGCTTTGGCAACATATACTGAATTGTACATCATTCCAATAAAGTTCACTGAATCGAATTGAGAGAGAGAGAGAGAGAGAGAGAGAGAGAGAGGCAGAAGATTACGGCTGATTACACATTTGCCTTCAGCAAAATCACTGATTGGATCTCTCCATGAGACGGTGTAATTTTTCTCTGTCTCTTTGGTAATACGATGTTTTCGCTGCTCTCTCTGGAGACCGGCAGACGTTTTCCGGTAGATTCTGTCTGCGTCGGCCGCAGAGTCGCTCCCTCCTGATGCGGTTTGGTCCGGCAAGCCGCCGCCAGCCAAGATCGATGCCGTCACTGGACCGGTAACATCTGTTTACTCCCGTTATCTGTCTTGGCCGTAGGACGTGATGTGGTTAGTGCCCAGGCCGGACGAGTTGAGCATGATACAATGGAGCTGCTGCGACTCTGGAGAGACAATGTCAAACGCTCAAGGTGTAGCGCCTCAGACCTCAGCGTGCTGCGTGACTGAGTGGGCTTCATGACATGCGTGTAGCAGTTGAACATCAATAAATCATTACCATATTCATTCTGAGACATTCGTATAATGACTGTAAACAAACCAGACCATCAGTGGTCAGCCTGTCAGCCTCTCTCAGCCTCTACTCTGCATCCTCCATTGTTTCTCCACCTGGTGGATCTGGAGGGAAATCTGCTGGATCGCTTTACGGCACAAAACAGGAAGAGGTTCTGTTCTTCCCTAAGCAAACGGAGCTAAAAGCTTTCAGAGTTTCTGGCAGCAGATGGTGGAAGGAGGGAAAGGAAGATGGAGAAATCACTTCCAACATGGTGATCCTCTTCTGTAAAGACGATAAGGGGGGGGGGGGGGGGGCACGAAGCAACATCCTCTTTGTGACAGAAAGCAGTGAGGTTTTCGGTGGTCTTAATTTTGAGAAACAGTAGCACCAACAACGCCCCTAAAGTGATACAGAGGCTACCAATCGTCTCGATCATGGTTTGTTTACGTTAATCATTAGGGCTGAACGATTTTGAAAAAATATCTAATTGCGATTATTTTGACTGATATTGCAATTGCAATATGATTTGCGATATTAGAGGGAATGATCATTTTTACATCTTTATTCTCATTTTCATTGAAAAACGTATTGAAATGATTATGGTGTGATTTTTGCGGGGATCTGTACCAAACAAAGATGTTTTCTTAAGTCTGTAGAATATGATGTGTAGGCCAGGACATCTCTGCAGCACCACAATATTTCATGCAATTTGAAAATTGCAGGAGGCCATATTGCGATTTCGATAAAATTTTGATTAATTGTTCAGCCCTATTAATTATACAAAGATATCACAATTAATTTGACAATGATATATTGTATGTGTAAATCTGTCTAACTGGGTTTGCAGTATGCTGAACTGATCCTCTACCAACTTAATTTACTGTACATTTTAATTGGATTGCAGCTGTACATCTGGGTCCTCTCTCTCTTTTTCTCTCTCAATACACTTTCAGTTCAATTCAATGAGATATAGGTACTGCATGACAGTTGATGTTATTGTGTACTGCATATAAAATATGTGTAACCCTTGTTACCAACAAACATTAACTCCTTCACATAGTTTACTGATCCTCACTCTGCAATGAAGGCTCTGGGTACGGGAGCTGAACCTGCAGCAACCCAGTTCCTCTGTCCAGGCACTGACTCTCTCACACACACACACAAACACACACACACACACACCTAGACTGATATTCATCTTGATGCTTTGGCAATATTGTCTGTGAACTTTCATGCCAATAAAGCACATTGAATTGAATTGAATTGAATTGATATGGGTTGCCAAAGCAAGTCTCTCTCTCTCTCTCTCTCTCTCTCTCTCTCACACACACACACACACACACACTCAATGTATCTCTCTCTCTCACACACACACACACACACACACACACTCAACGTATCTCTCTCTCTCTTTCTCTCTGACAGATTGGAGTTTTAGATATCCAAACATTTCTCAGAGGCAGAGCTGCTCTGGAGGCAGAAATAATCTGATTGGTTGAGTTAAACCTCAGTGGGCGGAGACAAAAAAAAGTAGTAACGTCCATAGAGATATAACACTAGAGGGGACGTTACGTCATAGACTGTGGGATAACCGTCCGCCATCTTACCTGGGTCCAGTTTACCAGCAACTACAACAGCTGTCTGTTAATTGCAGGCTATTTCTGCCAAGACGCACCTTAATGATGGAAGTGACACATAGTGGCGTGTGGTGGCAGACAGAGAGGACATTCATTTGCATATCTGTATAGGCTACTGTGGATTTTAAGTTGATTGAAGTGTAGAGATGTTTGTTTTTACTGTAGTAACCTACTTGTTTACATGATGGCATCTATATAAATTATTTATTTATGGATTGTAATCTCAATTGCAGGCTAAGATGCCATGCCAATATAGTAAAAAAAAAAATGTGAGGGCTTATGTCCATTATTACCTGCTTGAATTGGCTTAGAGCTGTCACTAACCACTTAATGGCATTACATTTGCCTTTTATTGTATATTTTATCTGGGTGTATTGTTAGGTGTGTTTCAGTGTTGCTGATATTTAATTACTGCCAACATCTGTCTATTGCTACAACAACAGATCATTTGGGGGTTTTACATTAAGTAAGTAAGCAGATTTTCATATATACTCAGTACCAAAGAGTACCAAAGAAATCAGAGAATTATAAAGTCTTCTTGAAAAAAGGATTCATAGTTTCTGTAAAGTAAATGCACCGTTAAAATACTTCCAGAAGATAATCTTTATGATTTAAAACATAATTACTTAACATAGTTTAGCTATTTTTATCTACAAACTACAAAAAATGCTCATGTTTGCTACCATCGACAGTCACAGTTGTCTTGCATACAGTGAGCTAAATAAAAAGTAGTAGTGATGTCTCAAAAAAATATTAGCATTATAATGGCAGCATAAGCCACTTTCACCATTGATTCCAATGACAGTCAGCTGAGAAGTTGACCCAGGTAAGATGGCTGCCATATGGTCCCATTCCAGAATAGGAATTCTCTATGACATGTCCCCTCTAGTGTTATATCTCTATGGTAACGTCAGACTGAAGCTCACTGAAAAAGACAAGAGGTAAGAGAAGAGGAAGCTAATATTACGAAGCCTAGCACTCTGTGGCTAACTGAAAAATGAAGCTATCTAATAGCTATCTAGGTAAGCTAGCTAAAAAAATTAAAAAATCAAAATCAAAATATTTTTTATTTTTATTTATTACACAGCTTTGTTGAATACTCAACTCTGATTGGTCAATTACGGCATTCTACGGTCTGTTATTTCTGAATAGCAGACCGCTGCTATGAATAACAGATCGTTGCCATGGACACAGTTCTGATCATAGACTCTGGAGGACCACGTCCAATCATATCAATCCGCAGAAAGAAGTCCGGTAAATTTAACGGTTAATTTAAATTTAATAACGTCAGCTCAGCTCATTCGCGACACCCTGTGGCAAAAAAAAACGTTAGCTTTCCGTTACTCCATCAGAAAACACCATGGAAGACTTTTCTAATAATAATTTTAATATATTTGGAGAGCACGAAACTTTCCATTCACGGTTAACGGCTGAACTGTCCCCAGTAAAGAAAAGAAAAAGAGAACAGGAAAACAGCGCAGAAAAAGCAAGAGAGGTTAAAAGACACAAAGAGCTGGACGACAGAGAAATCGACAAAATTGAAGAAGACAGACATGAAATAAACACCAAAGGTTAGTGGAGGCTAATCACCAAACACCAGGCTAATCTTAAGAAGGCTATGGATGCCGTTCCAACCGTAGAATCTAACGGACTATTTTTTGTAGCGGAAGCAATAAAATCATTTTTAAATCAATAAAATCATTTTTAAATCAATATTTTGTGTCAAATTATTGATTTCTTTAGTAAGTAGCCGTGTAATACTTACTTGGCCAGAGTTCCTTCATTACCATTCAAATTGGCCAGTTGACTTGCACTACTCCGCCCACTGAGGAACTCAACCAATGAGATGTTGGCTGCCTCCAGACCAGCTTTTTGCAGGACTAAAACTCCAGTCTGTCATCACGTTGGTGTGTGGTGGACTTGTGCCTCGCTCTCTGTGCGGCTCCTTGCCTTCGGTCGGACTGACCCAGTTTCACAGCAGCCTGGCTTCTGTTCCTCAGAGGCTGCAGGAGCGAATCAAGGGGAGACATTTGGGGAATAATGTCACACCCTGAGGTCAATAAACAAGTCTAACAGCCATCCCCCCGCCGTCGCCCACTATCAAGGTTAAAGGCCCTACACAACGCATTATGTAATAACACCGCATTATGTTATAACTCCACAAAATGTAATAAAATTTCACTTCATTATGTAATAACACCTGCATTTTGTAATAATCCGCCGCATTTTGTAATACACAGCCTGAACGCAATATGTAATAAATTTCTCCGGATTTTGTAATAAATTATTACATATTGCGGTGGTTATTTGTCATACACAGTGGCAATTCAAGGTGCTTTACAAAGATTAAAAGATTTATAAGAACAATGAATAAATAAAAAGTGGTGTAGATAAAAACAAGATTTTAAATAAGTTTAACTTTTTTTAAAGAACTCAAATAACTTAACTAAAAGCATCCACGAACAGTGTGGTTTTGAGTCCTGATCAATCAATCAATAAAGTTTTTATTTGTCACGCGTAATCATTCAGGTACAATCACAGTGAAATGTAATCCCGTCAGTTCTGATTTACATACATTTTGTTACATAATGCACTGTATTATTACATTTTCATCATAAAAAAGTGCAACTCTTGCATTTTGTAATAACCACTGCAATATTTAATAATTTATTACAAAATGTGGGTGTTATTACATAATGAGGTGAAAATGTATTACATTTTGTCAAGTTATTACATAATGCGGTCTTATTACATAATGCGTTGTTACAGGCCCGTTTCAAAACAACCCATTCTTAAAAATGTCCTTAGGCTTAACATACAGGCATTCCAACTATTCTGTTAAAAAAAAACCTGTCCTTCATGGATTGGTTAGTGAGATAATTAGGGATTTAGTTATCTTTTTGATTTTATTCACAGGAATTTATTCTACATTGAATATAATATAACTTCAGACAGCAGATATGCATTGATAATCAGTGAACAAAAGCCATAATTCCCTTGGGGATATTCTTGACGAGAATATCCCCGACTAATCAACTTATCAGTTTATAACAACTTTGACATACAGATGCTAACCACATCACTGTCGCACTCATAATCAATGTAATTAAACATTCCCTCTTGGGCATAATTGCTAAAATAAAATAGCTTTCAGATCATGACATGCAGGTCTGCTATTAGCATCTGAAATGCTGAATATCATACAGTGTAAGACACACTGTAGTCTCCTGTCTGCGGTAAGTATTAACTGTCCCTTAGTGCTGTATGTGTGGAATAAATACCAGGGTTGGGGGCCATTCATGAACTAAACTGAGACTTCATGGTAAACTCCACTTCAGCTCCTGCAGTGTGAGTGTGAAAGTCTCCCAGCTGTAAGGAGACAGAATGTGAATTGAATTGGAATGACAGGAAACTGAAACTGAATTCCATGAAATTCCATGAAATTCCACTTCTAAGAGAGTGTGTCTCGACTCGCTGAGCATTATAAATCAAAACATTATGAATCAAATAAAAGACAGTTCAACAAATCAAACACATTCAATCATAATGTATGGATTACCATTACACGTTCTGCATCAAATGCCACCTGAAATGTTGCTTTAACATTTTATGATATTCAGTATTGATAATGTATAACACTACTGTAATCTCAGATATGTGACAAGAAAAAATAACATGGAATTTCACTGAAACAAATTAGACTTCCTGAAATTCCAATTCAATTCCAATTCTGTTTCCTGTCGTTTTTTGTTTTTTTTTAATCAAATTCCAATTCCTCAGTTGAATTGAAATTGATGATTTCATTCATGAATTGACCCCAAACCCTGCTAAATGTGATATATGATGTGGTTATATGAATTGTTATATGAAGCTATGATTCTCTACACTGTAAAAACTCATAGTGCAATTTAGTGAAATCAACTCATCTTTATCCATTAACACAATGTATATAGATGTGTTTGTCAATTTCAATGTAAAAGTGCTAGTTATGAGCTTAATGACTTAAAATCATGAGTTCACATCTTGTGACTTAAAATTATGAGTTGGAAGAATGCCTTATAAAGCATTCACTAAACTCAACACTGTTAGTTTATTAGCAGACTTCCCAGTATGCATTGCATTCGGTTTAACTCTCCAGAAACTCTTCCTTCTTCTGGTTTGAATGAAGTTACAGGATAGAGACTTCTTATGTATGTATGTTTGGTGAATCATAGGTCAATTTCTGATAAAAAAACAAAAAAACCAAAAAATAAACATGATAAAATCTACTATCTATCTTATCTATGACTTTGGAAATTCACAATCAAGTAAGTTTCTCTCTGATGCACATGAGGGTACAATCTATTACAAGTAAGTGTATTGCAGCTGCAGACTATATGCTGAGCTGTGTATTAATCATGTGATACAAGAGGAACTCAAACTTAAACCTAGCAAACCTTGTGAAAAAATTAATAAAACTGGATTTCAGTTCAAGTTCAAGTTTGAATGATTTCAGATCAATTAATGCATTCAACTTGGAAACATGAATCAGCATGACTAGACATTTGTTGATTGAACTTATTGTCTTAAAGTCCCACTGAAACGGAAGTTAGAGCGTCTTTAGCTTCTGTACTGTGACGTATTTCCCAGTGAAACGGAACATTTGAGCGGTGTACAGTTACAAGAGGGATTTAAATCAAATCCTTCGCATTTGATTGGACCGCTAAACAGTGGGCGGGGCTTAGAGTTTAGCGCGATACGGAGCTACAGAGAGAAACGGAGCTACAGAGGACTGTTGGCTCCACACACACCTCCCTCACCTGCTGTTAGATCAGGAGGAGGACAAGGAGAGATGAATGAATTAGACCTCAGTGACATTGTTTTGGAAATGAAAACAAAGTTTTTGCCCACTGATATCCAAACACACATCTCTTCCTATCTCTCTCCATATTGCTCTGTCAGCTACTACGACCCAGAAACGGTGAAGTGCGGTTTTATATGACCGGTGTGGCTAGCTAGAGGTTGAAGAATGATTGATAGGTGGATGTCATGATATTATTGGTTGAAATTGGTTGGTTCACGCTTACGTAAGCACACGGCATATTTGTGGAAACCTCTGTTTTTAAGTTGAACTGCCTTAATATTTTTGCCTGTTTTTTCTGCCTTAAGTTGTCCGTATCACGTCACCAACACAAACTCCAGGACATTTATCGTTTCTCGGTGATAGAAACGATTCGGATTTTGATTCAGAGATGATAGAAGGAAAAAAAAAAAACAACAACTTAATATTCTTAATATTTTAAATGTGGCGCTCAGATTTTTCATCACGCGGCGTCACGCTCGGCGAAGCTTCCGGAACGCAGCAGCAGTGGGTCAGTGGACCACGGCCTCCGAAACCCGCTTCACCTTGACAGAGATATCAGCCCTGCCGGCTCCTGATTTACAATGCAGATGAGCGTGAGAACAAAGCTGCCCACAGGTCCTGTTCCAGTTCACTGCTTCACAAAAAAAAAAAAAAAAAAAAAAAAAAAAAAGATTGGTTAGAATTATATAAAAGCTTTAAGCCCCAGTGACCAGGAAGAGCCTCCGCATGCATCGATCCTGCATCTGTTTTCTTTCAGCAGTCACTAGATTGTGATAAATTAGAAGTTCATATTGTTGCGGAGAAGAAAATATGAGTTAAATAAAGAATGCAGCCGGCCCGTGTTTCTTGTGACTGTGCAATGACAATATAAGGATCAAGAATTGCTTTGTGCAGTGTAATATTTATGCGTAGAGGTTGAAATTATGTTTAAAAAATCACTGGTTTAGAGGGCAAGGCTGGCCCCCGCCTGCTTAGGGCCCCCAAGAACGCTTGAAATTTTAAAAAAAAAATTTTGTGATACATTATATTATGTCAATGGTAATCATACAAAAACGCAATATTATGTTAACAGGCTGGCTAGCTAATACTACTGGTTCAATCAATTCCCGCTGCCTCTGTCAGAGCTGGTGTCACGTTCATGTCACTTTTGATATAAGCACAGTCAGTCAGACTAACGTTAGGTTCCAGTCCTCTCCTCTGCGTCGATGCAGCAAAAAAGTAATGAAGATGAGAAAAAAAAACAGAAAGATAACGGTATGTTTGCATTACAGGTGGGCGTCTGGGCGATATGGCAAATATATCATATCACGATTCTTTTCAGGCAGGATCACGTTATCTTGTTACAGGTTCCTCTGTTCATTTTATGTCATTATTTAAGTATTTATTTAATTTATTTTAATATTGTCTGTTTTTTACATTTGCATTTATTTTTTATATAAGAGGGAACTTTACTGAAGGAGGTACTGTTTATCTAAGTTATTTGATTTTAATTGTAGTTGATTGTTGTTCTGCACTTTTGCACGTTGCAAATTTTTTAAACCAAAAGCAAGTAAAGTGGTTAACTTGTTTACAGTAAATGCATTGTCTGCTGGTTTATTTAGTTACTTTTCAGTACCACATTCAGTATGCCACTTAGTACTGTATCACTTTGAATATTAAAGTGCAAATTAACACCAGACCACTCTTGTGAGTTTGCTACCTTTTAAGATTACAAACCATAGAAGGGTAAAAACATGCCAGGCTGACATTGGTATGATGTAAGCAACACAGCTACAACTAATAAAATTGATAATGGGTGTGTTAGATTTACAGTAGGTGTGCGAATGATCAAGCATTGACAATAGTCAATAGTATTGGCGGCGCCGAGGCGGTGGGGGGCCCCCAAACCAAATTCTGCTTAGGGCCCCATAAAGGCTTGGGCCGGCTCTGTTAGAGGGTTGCCTTGCGTTGCATTATTGCATGTTGAGGCGGACAGCAGACCTTAGCATTTGAAGAATGTCTGGTTACTGTGACCTTCTGGTTGTTTTTTTCTGCCAAGTATAAACTGACTTCCAAAAATGCTCCAAGCAGGGTTTAAAGAAATGCGTAGAGAAATCCATGAATGGGGTAAGATTTTTTTTCTTTTTCTTTTTTTTTTTCTTTTTCTTATTTTTTTCTTTTAAATAAGGCCTTATTTTTTTTCCCAAAAAAACTGGAGCGCTGCCATTATTGTGTTTATTTTTGGAGTTCTTAGCATTTGTTCTAACCTGCTTGGAGCTCCAGCTAGGTGGTAAAACACTGCAGGATGCTGGAATAAAATGATTAAAAAATGTCCTAAAAGTGAACATTTTTAGGACAATCGTTACATATAGCCTAACACAGACAGTGTCAGTTTGCCCTGACTACTGAAACACAGCAGTCCAACTTTCAAGTTCATTCCAACCGTTCAGATAAAGACAGGGATTGAGAGAAAGAGAGCGGCAGGAATCTCTAAACAGGAAGAGGAGGAAATAGTTGGAGTTCTTCGCTCACAAATTTTACAAGCCAATGTTGCCCAGGTATTCAGAGCCTGAAGGGCCCCAGGACAGATATTACTTTACCTGAAGATGTCCCCCATTTCAGATTTCCCCTTGTGCATTACAAACCCTGTCTGTGTCCCCTCTTGACTCTCAGCAGGACACAGGCATTTTAAGGCTGTCGTGTGGCGGTGAGGTGAGTTTGATATCTCAGCTCTGCAGAGCCGAGGGTGACAGCTGGCCTGCCTCACCTGTTAGTGCCTCACTGACCTCTCTCTCTCTCAAACACACACATGCACACACACACACACACACACAATCTAAATCACAAACCGAACAACCAGAACGTTCAAAAATACAGATAATACTTTACAACCTTGGGTGCCATGATAAGATTCAGCAAGACAAGCCATCACAGAGATCATGGCACACACACACACACACACACACACACACACACACACACACACACACATAGAAAGTGACCAACAGAGGCGACACTGTTCCCTTCACCTAATTTTCCCTTGAGGATCATTAAAGTTTCACCTAATAACTGTGTTAATTCTGGCAGGGATTTTCATTTTAGTTTTAGTCTTAGTCATTCACAGATTTTTTTATTTTTATTATGTCATCACATAATGCATTAGTTTTACTTAAAATTTAGTTGACGGAAACTTAAACCTAAAAAGAGTTTTAGGTTTAGTCTTAGGTTTTCAATGAAAAATTATTTTCATTTTAGTCAAAATGCAGTCTGTTCTTATGCCCTTATGCCCTAATTTTAGTTAAAAATGTAGTCACCCGGAACTCAAACTTATTATTAAAACCCTTTCATGCATGAATTATTAAATCACAAAGTAATATTTTATTTTAATGTTTGTTTTTACTTTTAAACAAATGAAAAATCATGCCAATAACTTTTTTTTTTCAATATATTTTATTTTGAAGGAGTTAGGTATCTGTTCACTGTAGTGGACACCATGCATGATAGGGTTAATTTACTAGGCTAATAAATGGTATGGCAGGAGGAGAGGTGATGGTGTCAGACTACATGGTCGTATGCTGTGAAGACTCAACAAAGCTCAACTGCTCAACTAGTCAATCCATCCATAACATCTGTGGTGTTTCAGTCCGTTAACTCATTACAGTCCGAGTCAAAACTTAAATGTCTTGGTGTCAGTGAAGGGGCCGTGATGCTGCTGCTCTGTGGCTGTTGGCCTATATGTTGCAGCAGCTGAGTCACTGGCTGAGCCCAAAATGTCAGCCGCCTCCGTCCGCAGGGCGGCTCCGAGAGCGGCTGGTCCAGAGTGGAAAGGTCAAACAGACGCTGGTGTCCGACTGAAGATGAGACTTCAAATAAGTTACTGATGGGGATTTGGTAATACAGCAACACCTAAAAGGACTGGATCTGATTAAGGTAAGGCATTAATCAAGGGTGGGACTAGGAGTAGCTTCTTTGTGTACTTTTTGGACTACACAAAGTCAGTAAGTCAGTAATTATACATTTACTTATTTGTACTTAAGCATTGTACTTAACTACATTTTAAATCTCATCCATTACTAATAAATATTTATTTATTTATATATTTTTTATTTTTCTTTTAAATATGATTTTAATGCACTTTTCCAATCCTCTTGCACTGTCTTTTCTTTTATCTTTCGATTTCACTTGATTTGAACTGTACTAGTTTACTTTTATCTTGTGGATCTCTTTTGCACTTTTTAATTGTACATTTTTTTACCTTTACTGTATTTTTTATTACTCTGTAAAGCACTTTGAATTGCCTCAGTGTATGAAATGTGCTATACAAATAAAGCTGCCTTGCCATTACAGAGGACATGTTCAGTGGCGTGTCCAGGCCATTTTGACTGGGGTGGCCGAGGTGGGGCACAGACTCAAGCAAGGGTGGCACTGAGTGCGGCATTTAGGAAGGATGTAGGCAGGTCCCAGGTCAGAATTCTGAATTCCAAGTGAGAATTCTGACTTTTTTTCACATTGATCACTAATTTGGTTTTCTCTTTGCTCCCCTTGGCGTGTTTCTTGGAACTCAAGGTAGTTTTGGCAAAAGAAATTAACTGGCTTGATGGTCCCGCCTCTAACATGGCCATCAGCCAGTCATAACTCAGGATTTTGGGGTGGCACCTGGGGTGGCCAATCAGATTTCAGGGGTGACCAGTGCCACCCCTGGCCACCCCCTAGACACGCCCCTGCAGATGTTGGGTCTCTCCATCAGCAACAGAAACTGGACAGTTGTAAATTGATATATTGTCCATTCACAGTGAGCCGAGTAACCTGACTTTGTGCACTTTATTTTGCAATTTTTTTAATTTTTAATTTTGTAATTTTTCCAAATTAAAAGAATCTAGTTTGAACTCTTTTAGAATCGCATGGGAAAGTTCAAATCTAGCAACGTTATCTTTTCTAAAAAAAGTAACTCAGTAACTTTTACTCTGAGGACACTTGAGACTCTGAGGACACTAAATGAGACACTTTTTACCTTTACTTCAGTAGATTTTTACATCAGTACTTTTACTTTTACTTTAATGAAATATCAGCAAAGTAACAGTACTTGAGTAGGACATTCCACTGGCATTATTGTGCTTGCTTCATTCCCAAACATCTTAACAAGTGATTTCAGTCTCCTGGAGGAAATATTCATCTTATCATCATGTTTTAACAGTGCAGCTCCTCCTGGACAGTAGAGTGCACAGTGGTTTTTTCCTGTTTACATGAGTGAAGGACTTATTTCAACTATCCAGAGAGAATTGTGGGACTTGCATGCAGTGACAACAATTGTACTTATTGTGTTTCCATATGTAATCTTTCACATTGTAGCCTACTCAGATCATACTTACATAAAAGTGATATCTACATTGCATTGACACTGCAGTTTTACCCAGTCCAGTGTATTTGTTTGTTTAGCTCTCACAGCTCATGAGAATCAACATTCATTTTATGTTATTTCCAAATCTGGAAGGTCAGAGGTCAGCAGGTGGGAGATCATTTAGACCAGTGGTTCTCAACGTGGGGTCCAGGGACCACCAGGGGTCCTTGAGGGCGTTCCAGGGGGTCCCCAGCAAACTGATAAATTGTTAAACTTCAGAATTATTTCATTTACAAGAAGTTAACACAATTAGAGAATGTAGAAGAATGACTGTTTTGATCATTGTTTCTCTGTTATCTCTCTACCTACAATACAGACAGTCATGGAATTCTGGACAAAATCATATCTAACAATAAAAATATTCTCAGATTTGAGTTTGAGAGAGAAAATCTCATCAAATGGGCGTCTGTGGCCTTAATGTGGACTAAATTAGGGGTTCTCGATATGAAAAAGGTTGAGAATCACTGATTTAGACAAATGTATGTAATTAAATACATTAATAAAAACAATGTAAATGAATATATAATATAAATAAATGAATTTGACTAAACAATTAAAATAGTAATATATATATTTCTTTGTTTTAAAAGCTCATGGAATTCAACACTTTATATCACAGCAGAACAGTGACACCCGGTGGCAGATGTGTATTTTACCATATTTGTCCCTTTATTTCTGAGGTTTCCTGTAATTTATTTAGTTTCCCTGTTTCCTATGCATGACAGCTAACTGGTTCGCTTTTATGAAACCCTTCTATTATCAGCAGGCCCAGTCAGCTGGGAGCTGGACAAGGATAAGTTTCGTTTTATCTTGAGCTCACAGATGTGCTGCCTTCAGGTGCTGTCGGGAATATTTCAATTACAAGCGGAACGCGCATGAACGAGCCAATAAAGCGGTAAGACTAATGGGAGAGTTGGGATTTTCTATTAAAGGCTATCAATATTATAAGAAATGTGTTTCATTATTATCTGGTATTGTTTGGCATCCAATCTACATAATTGGTATTTTGCTTATTTACATTTTCACACATTTTTAGTTGTCATGCATATTTATAACTTGTCTTTTTGGTGTTGATGTTGGTATTGGTGAAGAGACAACAGCTAAAATATAGCCTAGAGATTCTTCATATTGCTACAAAAGCTGTAATGAAGACCTACATCATTACTGGCACCCTAACAAGTCTAGTGGAACAAATCGCCTACACACGCCTATACACTTTTGGCTAATAAATTCATTAAAACATCAATTAGATGCCTGCAGCTGCAACATAAAGTAGCTCTTTGCCACTCGATTTCTAAAATAAATAATTGTATCCCATCCAAATGTCCATATTGCTGACCAAAAAACACACATGCGCGACAAATCGTATTTTGACCTCGAATCTCGGAGCTCGGAGCTTCCAAGGAGCACCTGAAGGCAGCAGTGGAGCTGGTGGGCGTGGTCTCGTTACAACACAGGACAGCCGGGCGGACACATGACGGGAACAGCACACTGTCTGCTATAACGACAATAAACGTACAGTAAGTGGCTTTTAATGCTTTCTGTAGGAACGTGTATGGCTTAGTTGCTTGATTAAACATGCGGCTTTTGATATGTAGGTTTATATTTAGGTCTATTTGTAGATATTTAGGTGTATTTGCATTGTGCTCGGACTTTTACCCTAGCAGGAGGACAGTAATTAACATTTGTGTTATCATAAATACATAAACTACAGCTTATGTTGACAATCGTGACGTAATCCTGCTGCTTCTACTCTGTTATAGAGCGATGATTGGCTCTTTAAATACATAGAATATCTCTGAACATCACTGAACAGCTGCCTAATTTATCATCATCATCATCACGGGCGTCAGTTAGGTGTGGTGCCCTAAGTGAATGTGGTTTTTGTTTATTATAATACGGAGCAAAGTTCTGGTAAAATTGTTTATTTATTTTAATGACATATCTAAAAAAAAACAAAAAAAAAACATATCAGGGCAGCATTTAGGACCAATGTTCCCCGTGTTCAGTAATTTACCACTTTGGTCTTATAATAATCTTGTAATATAATCTTGTCAGTTATCAGCTACTGCTCCTCTTTTTTTTTTTTTTGAAATAAGGCCTTATACGTTACAAAATAATTATTATTTTGGAATTGTTTGGGCTACAACTAACGATAATTTTCATCACACATCAATTTATTAATTATTTACTCGATTAATCAATTGACCTATAAAAGTCTATAAAATGTCAAAAATAATGACAAATGCTCGTCACGAGTTCTCAGTTCCCAGTTCCCATTCTTCAAATTGCTGACTTGTCTGACCAGCAGCCAAAAACAACAATCACATACAACTTAACACAGAAGTGGGCAGAGTTAGTTTTGCATTGCCCTAACTGGTAACTGTCTTAAAACTGTGTCCCCATAAATGTTGTCAATATATGCAGGTTTGAAAGTTTAGGTGTCAAATGTAAACGTTATTAGACTTTGTCATACACTACCAGTCAAAAGTTTGAACGCACCACATTTTTCTTTATTTTTACTATTTTTCCACATTTTAGAATAATAGTAAAGACATCAAAACTATGAAATAACACAAATGGGATTATGCAGTGACCAAAAAAGTGTTAAACTAAAAAAGTCAAAACTATCTTATATTTTAGATTCTTTAAAGTAGCCGCCCTTTGCCTTGATGGAAAGGCAAAGGCTTTGGAAAGAAATTCATACATAGGATCAACTTCACTATTTATATTTGTCTAAGAAACACATTTCAAGTATTTAAGCAGAAGCCTATAGATCAAAATGGCTTTGAGATAATGAAAAACATAGAACATTCAATCAGGTGGGTCCAAACTTTTAACTGGCAGTTAGGGCTGGGCGATAATTTAATATTATCGTTTATCGTCTTTCAGTGGAATCATATCGTGATGATATGAAGATATTTTGATATCATGACACACATTTCTGCTGTCTAAATTGATGATGACAAGCAAATTTTACTTAAAAACTCTCATAAAATGAGGTATGGTAGGAATATTATTTGAATATTTCAGTTTTGTTTGACATCACACCTAACATTACCATTCGGTTCAATGAGATGAACATTAATTTGATTATTTAACGTGATTTTGCATTATGAACCATATCGTGATATATATTGATATCGAGAAAAATCCTTATGATTATCATGATATTGATTTCAACCATATCGCCCAGCCCTACTGGCAGTGTAGTTTCGGGTTAAGTGAATTGATGCCCCTCATCATCATCATCATCATCATCATCAAACCTTGTCCCATGGCATCACACCAGTAATGATTCCTCTTCTACTTGCAGCTCCAGCGGACCAGCATGCCCGGGGGCGACATGAAGACGCCCTTGTTGGCAGATTCCGACCCCGACTCCCCAGGGCCCCCGCCCCGGCGCCCGGGAGCCCCCGTGGTCGGCATCATCGGCTCGGGAGACTACTCCCGCTCCCTGGCGATCCGGCTGGTGGCGTCCGGTTTCGGGGTGGTGGTGGGCAGCCGCGACCCCCGGCGCATCGCCAGCGGTCTCTTTCCCGAAGGGGTGCGGCTGCGGTCCCAGCGGGAGGCGGTGGACGGGGCGGACGGGGTGGTCTTCGCCGCCCTCTACCCGGAGCACTACCACACGCTGGCGGGGCTGCGGGACGGGCTCGCCGGGAAGGTGCTGGTGGACGTGAGCAACGCCGCCGGGCCGAACGGCGGGGAGCCGTCCAACGCCGAGCGGCTGGCCGAGCTCTTCCCGCAGAGCCGGGTGGTGAAGGGCTTCAACGTGCTCTCTGCCTGGGCGCTGCAGGCCGGGGCGCACGACGGCAGCAGGCAGGTGAGGTGGAGGAAGGTTGGCTTTTATTCCAGAGGGGGCGGCAGGAGGTAGGGCGGGTCGTCCGCTGATCAGAAGGTCGGTGGTTCGATCCCCGGCTCCTCCGGTCCGCATGTGGAAGTGTCCTTGGGCAAGACACTGAACCCCAAAAATGTGTGTGTGAATGGGTGAATGTAGGTATGTTGTAAAGCTGTATGAATGTGTATGAATGATGTATGAATAGGGTTGCAAAGGGGTGGAAAATTTCCGGTAAATTTCCGGAAAGTTTCCGGTAAATTTCCATGGGAAGTTAAGCTGGGGAATTTTGGAAATATTCCAAATTGGAAACTTTCCATGGGAATTATGGGAATTTATGGGAATTAATGGGAATTTATGGGAATTAACTGGGAATTGAGGGTAATTTAATGGAAAGGTATCATATCCAAGCATAAATATTTGTTTTGTTATAAGCAGACATCCATCCAAAATAATACAATTAAAACAGATTTATTTGTAAGTAGAACTTTATCAAGTGTTAAATATTTTATTGAACAATCAATTCTTTCATTGAAGAACAAAACCATGAATGTTGAGTTAAATATTACTCATCCCCCCGACCCAACCCATTCAAAAATGAACAAAAATGCACAGGAATGCACAGTGCATGTAGGGGGCGTGGTCTCAATAGCCCTGCAGTAAGCAGTGTGCTATGTGTGCATGTGATTGAGGAATAGCATAGATATTCAACTGTACTTGCATGATATCTGGTTGTTTTAGTCAGGATTATGCTAAAATATATTTTCCCCAACTATATTTAAGTTCCCTATTAAGAGCATACCTTCAATTTAGTAAATTCCTGGTTTATTCCCGTTTATTCCCATAAATTCCCGTTAATTCCCATAAATTCCCGTTAATTCCCATGGAAAGTTTCCAACTTTGAAAATTCCCGGAATTTTGCAACCCTATGTATGAATGATGTGTATGAATTATTGTATATTATGGTCTCTTGTTGTTTATGAACTCGCCTTGAACTGCCCTTTGAGGGATGAGTAAAGTATTTTGATTGATTTATTGGATCGGGGTGGACTAAGAAAACCTTAGTCACGTTAGTAGTAGTAGTAGTAGTATTTTTATTCAGTCATCACACACAATACAATAAGTATAAAGCAGTCTAGACAGACATAGTATAAACAAAATCAACAATCTATGTATTAAGTAGTGACTAAAAAGGCACAGGCAGAAGCATAATTTAAGCTACCCTCCAGAAATAAAATAATAATAATAAATAAAAATCATTACACATTCTTAAATGTATATTAGCAGTGTTCCATAATTTAACCCCAACCATAGAGAGATACATCTCCTTTCTCCCCACATTGAGAACCACTGGTATAAACACAACGTACTGGGGTCGAAACCGGCCCAGGACCTTTGTTGCATGTCATCCTTTTCTCTCTCCCAGTGTTTCCTGTCTGTCTCCACTTTCAACTTTTCAAATAAAGGCAAAAAAAAAAAAAAGGATATGTTTAAAATGCTAAATAAAATTCCTCATTCATTCATTCCATTTGAGTAAGGACTTGAAAATTGAAAGATCCACACCGAACACCACAAGCCAGATTCAAGCCCATGACAACACGAGCACATGGACTGCACCTGAACCTGTGAGACACCAATAAACCACCTGTGAAAATCTTCTCTGTATAAGCATTTCTCCCCCGCCCCCCCCCACCTCAGGTCCTGATCTGCGGTGACTGCCGCGACTCCAAAGCCGCGGTGGTCCAGCTGGTCCGTCGTCTGGGCTTCAGCCCCGTGGACCTGGGGGGTCTGGCCGCCTCCAGGGCCATCGAGGAAGCCCCGCTCCAGCTCTTCCCGCCCTGGGGAGGCCCCGTCCTGGTCACGCTCCTCCTCTTCCTCTTCTTCTACGGCTACAACTTCCTGCGGCACGTGCTGCTGCCCTACCTCGACCACGGAGAGAACAACTTCTACCAGCTGCCACTGCAGACGGTGAACCAGACGCTGCCGGCAGTCTCTCTGGTCACACTGGCGCTAGTCTATCTACCAGGTACCGAGCAAACACAGAGCATTGAATAAAGAGGTTCACTCCAAAATGAGATAGCCAGAATTTGAAAATACTGACATCTACTCTAACAGTTGACTAGAAGCTGCTTGGAGAGCGCAAACCTCCGCCAACGCTGAACAATTTTCCAACTTGCACCCAAAGTACGGAAGCCGAGAACTTGCCGTGCTTGCAATTCTTTTTTTAATGCCGTTATCTCGAGATCACGACTTAATTATTTCGTTATCTCCAGATAACAAAGCTCGTTTTCTCGAGATAACGGGTTAATTTATCGCGATATCTCGAGAAAACAAAAGGCCGATTTCTCGAGATAACGAGATAATTCATCACGAGAAAACGTGTAGTTTTGTTTGCTAAAAACAAAACTACACGTTTATGCCTTGACTTCCTGTTCAGTTATGAATCCTCCCCGACAGTCATGACAGTGATCTTGAAGGCTGAAATCAGGTGTGATCAAATGAACCAGACACTCACTTTCGAGTTCTCCATAATCATCCCGTGATCTCGAGAAAACAAAAGTCGTTTTCTCGCGATAAATTATCCCGTTATCTCGAGAAATCGGCCTTTTGTTTTCTCGAGATAACGAGATAAATTAACCCGTTATCTCGAGAAAACAAAAGGCCGATTTCTCGAGATAACGAAATAATTAACTCGTGATCTCGAGATAACGGTATTAAAAAAATAATTGCAAGCACGGCCGTTCGCGGCTTCCGTACCAAAGACATCATTCCTAACACTCAAATTTCATTGTTGTTTACGCAGATGACAAGTTGAATTTTGAACTTGAAATTTTCAATTCAGCTGATTTCTTGCTGCAAACATCCCCTTAGGATTTGGAATCAAGTCTCTATATCCTTTAGTTTCATGGTTTTGGCTAAAAAAACGATAATCATGTAATGGGGGACATCCCAGATCTGGATCACCACCAAAATCGAATCACTTGTTCCTTGGCCCAAGTCCGATCTGTCCACCAAATTTTGTGGAAATCCATTCATAAAATTTTGAGATATTCTGCTGACAGTCAAAACTAACTAACGGGTGAAACCATAACCTAGTAAGAAAGACTGCTGACACCAACTCTAACATGTAACTCTAACAAGATAACTCCAACTTAAACAAATTCTATTACTTTTTAAAAGATAGTGTGTAAGTTAAGTCCTTCGTTGACAAAATTATGACACTTTTACACACTGGCTCTATATTTTAGAGATATTGAAAGATGAATGTGAGATCACAATTCTTTCCCAAAATGGGTGTAGTTTCTGAACAGAGCTTTTCATGTAAATGGGGTTTCTACGTCTGTCTGGAAAGTCTGGAAATGTACTGAAAAACAATTTGGTCATTTCCAGGTGTCAATAAGTTTGGAAATTGCAGGCAAAAAAAGTTTGGAAAAAGTAAGTGATGTTTCCCGTCAGGTCTGGTGGCTGCCGTCCTCCAGCTGGGCAGAGGAACCAAGTACGAGAGATTCCCCGGCTGGCTGGACCGCTGGCTGTGCCGACGCAAGCAGCTCGGCCTGCTGAGCTTCCTCTGCGCCGGGGCCCACGCCGTCTACAGCATGTGTCTGACGCTCCGCAGGGCTGCTGGGTACACACTGCTCAACGCAGCCTACCGACAGGTGAGCGCTGGGCTGGTGTGTGTGTGTGTGTGTGTGTGTGTGCAGTGGTGTAGTGGTGCCTGGAGAAGTGGGTATACTCTTAATTTATGCCCCAAATTTTTTTTTTAAAGGGCCCGTCCAACGCCCTGTGTTATAAACAGTGACATGTAAGACTACTCTTGCATATTTAGTTCACCCAAAAATGGGCCAGTAGCCTAGTATTTGCACATTGTCACTTAACTTCTGCGCACAAGTTAATTATCTTGTGGGAACAAGTTAATTATCTTGTGCGCACAAGGTGATTTTTTTTATCTTGTGCGCACAAGATAATTAACTTGTGTGCACAAGATAAAAAAAATATCACCTTTCGGGACTTTAGGGGCTCCGTAGTTATCAGCTTCTTACATTTGATTTATTTTGCCCTGGATTAGGGCTGAACAATTAATCGAAATTTTATCGAAATCACAATATGGCCTACTGCAATTTTCAAATCGCAGGAGGCGCAATATTTGTTAAAGGTGAAATGTGTCAAAATAGCATTTTAAATGAAATATTGTGGTGCTGCAGAGATGTCCTGGCCTACACATCATATTCTACAGACTTAAGAAAACATCTTTGTTTGGTACAGATCCCCGCAAAAATCACACCATAATCATTTTAATACTTATACTATATAATATTTTTCAATGAAAATGAGAATAATGATGTAAAAATTATCATTCCCTCTAATATCGCAAATCATATTGCAATTGCAATATCAGTCAAAATAATCGCAATTAGATATTTTTTTCAAAAACGTTCAGCCCTACCCTGGAGTCTAGACTCTGAATGCTTGTTTGTTTGGCTCAGCTTCTTGTTTCTACTGTGTCCACATATGGCAAGATTAGCACAGTGTTTTTACGAGACCTGGTCCTGTGGCTTGAGAACTTCGGCTATGATATTGTTGGTTTGTTTTTCACAGTGTATCCTTCTCTTTTAGGTGAAAGCCGGCGTTGAGAACTCCTGGGTGGAGCAGCAGGTGTGGAGGTCTGACCTCTACCTGTCCTGTGGAATTCTGGGACTTGGAGTCCTCACTCTGCTGGCTATCACCTCTCTACCCTCCGTGGGAAATGCCCTCAACTGGAGGGAGTTTACATTTGTGCAGGTTAGCAAGTTACAATATTATGAACAATTTTCATATGGAACCTCATGAAACAGGTAGTGTAAAATCCATTTAGGGATTATTAAAATATCTGCTGCGATGAAAATGGGCAAGTCGTCTGTTAAAGCTGCACCAGGAAACTTTGGCCCCCGAATGGCAGCAAGAGGTACTGCAACTGTTAAAAAAACAAGTGAATACCCAGAAATCCTGTAAGGTGTAGTCAGTAAACTGTTCACCAACCCGGCCAGTCTGTGATGCTTTATACCACTTTTCTCTTCTTCAGCCCCACTTTGTGATCTGAGCTGAAAAGACGGGTGTATTTTTACATATTTTTACTGGTGTTTTTTAATGCATTGCTTGTCATCAACAAATCCTATGAAAATAACAAAATCAGCAATGTGTTTGCTCTACTCCTGTTACTTTCTGACTTCCCACGTACCGTTTTTAGCCATCAGCCCGGAAGTCATTGGCTCCAATTGTAAGCTGAAAACCTTGAAATACAGCTCACAAAGACATAGGTTCAATTTTAAAAACCACGAAAAGTCAGGCTGTTGCAGTTATTACCAATTCAAATTCAAGTGGGAACAAATTCTTCATTACGCCGGGGACTATTTTCTGTGCTACGGAACTACTTTCCTGAGATCGCAAACATGTTTACAGCCGGCTTATTAAGAAAAAGTCGTCCGGCCCGGTGCATCGTGATGATGAAATATGCTACAGAGCAGCAGCATGGCTCTGTGACGGGTTTTTAACCGTTTTTTAAATACAATGGAGTTCTATGGCTGCTGGGACATGGCTGCATTGGGCACCGGCTACATGGACGAGACTTGTTGGCAAAACAGAATCATTGCTGATTTTGTTATTTTCATAGGATTTGTTGACGGTAAGCAATGCATTAAAAAACACCAGCCTTATCCTTTAAGTATGTAAGCCCAGGGTGATGCTGTTAGGCAAGATTCAGATTCAAAATATTTGTAGGCGCAAAAAACACACCAATCACAAAAAGCATGCATTACATCTGTGATCATTCTTAGCAAATCTTTCAAGCAAAGGTCCTCACTTTACATCAGTGTGTAATTTCCAAACTCCCCTTGTCATAATTTGTGAACCGAACTTCTCTTTACTGCATATACAACATCTTCCTCTGTCTCTCCAGTCAGGACTTGGTTACGCCGCCTTAACTCTCTCCATCATGCACACTCTGTTCTTCGGCTGGGACTTTGCCTTCTCCTCTCTGGCCTACCCGTACTTCCTGCCGCCGGTCTTCCTTCTGGCTCTGATCCTGCCTTGTGTCGTCCTGGTGGGCCGGGTCTTGCTGGCGCTGCCCTGCCTGGCGTTCAGACTGGCAAAGATCCGCCGGGGCTGGGAGAGTTCGCGTCACCGCTGCCCCCGCGACCAGGAGCCGATCGAAGAGGCTCCTCCTCAAAACTTTGGCGACGTCTGAGGAGCCGGAGATGTGTGGAAAAGAACTGTGTGTCGATCCTGCCGTGAAAATGATGAAAGGGAATGCAAATGTGTGGCTGACTTCGGTTAAAGCTGCACAAGGCAACTTTGCACTTTGGCGGCCCCAAGTGGCAGCAAGAGATAACTGAAAAGTTTGAAGGACTTCATTACCCAGAAATCACGTGACCTCAGTAAACTGCGCTGCCTTACAAAAGCAGAAGTTAGTAACTGCTCACAGTAAAACTCAGAATGGTATTAAGATATTAAGAATGGTATAAGATTTTTTCACTGCCTTGCCAAATGCCTTTGTAAGAAGATCTTTGAAGATGTAGCGATTTTTTTTTTTACTTTGTAAGAGGGTATTTTATCCTCTTATATATCACTAACAAAAATGACAAATCTCATTTGTAAGGTACTGAATTTTTCCTTTGTAAGTCAGTTCACATCCCTTGGACCTACATTTGGTAAGGGTGGAGGCAGTGAAAAAATCTTCAGGAACAAGGCTAACGATCATTTGTTGGGAGAAGATTTTCCACCACTGACCATAACCAACACCAGAATTTAATTTTGGATTGTCTCTTCTGTCACAGCTGCACTTTGTCATTTAAATATATTCTATTTTTATATAACAGTCTTGCCTAGTGCAGCTTTAAACATTATTTGCAAATACTTTTAATGGGTTGTTTTAGCCTGCTTATGTGCCAAATGGGTGGTGCTTGTTACTAAATGAGTTCCAGCAAGTGTAGACAATCACAAGTTTTAAAAGTTTTTAAGTTTTTTAAAAGTTTATTTGGTATACTTTATTGTGACGGTCAGCTTACCTGACACTTAGCTGTGGTGATGTCATCAACCCTGCCCATCTGGTACAAGCAGGTTAAACCGAACACTATCACATATTTGCAGATGGTATTTGACCCAGGTGTGATGTGTGTTCATAGCGTAGGAGACATGTAGCACTTTTAATTTGAATGTACTTTACAATGGCCTTATTCCAGTGTATTAACGTATAGAAAAGTATTGTAAGTACACACTAATACTGTGTATGTACTAATGAAAATCACCTTCACACTTACAAGGGTGAAGCAACACAATGTAAGTGCAATTTTCATTAAGTACTTAGTATTACTGTGTACATACTTTACTACATACTACATACATAAGACTTTCCTAAAGTTTAATACGCAGGTGAACACACTAGAGTTACTAAAAAGTCAAGTGAAGGCATAACAGATTTGTTGAATTTCAAGAAAATGAGGGACATTTATCAAACTGATCTCCCCCATTATCCAACTACCTCCTGCTATGACAATTATGGGAACCCACTGTTTCATTTTTACGCCTCAATTGACTGCGACTGAGATTTTTTTTTTCATAGTACACAACACAAAGGTCGAACAGCAAGTCCTCTCGGTATCATTAAGGGAGGAAAGTCCTGCTTGTTTCAGTCTGACGCGTCTTGGTGTCTCAGAGCAGCGGCAGTAGAGGCCACAGTAAAGACATTTCACTGGAGCTCTGTCACAGTAGAGCCTTTGACTTATTACATTTTCTGACTGACCTGTTTCAGACACTTTTAAAGCAATGATAATGCAAACAGACATGACAGATGATGGATAAGGGATAACTATTGAATGTACTTGTGAAAGGGCATTATTTGGGAAGATTTTAACTTTTTTTTAAATCATATTTCTGACAGTAATACTCTGACCTTTTCACATAAATAAATGTCTGTTTTGCTTCTCTCGCCAATTAATATGTCATAATAGTGATTCAACCTTATTAATGTAAGCTTAAGTAGAAGGAGAAACAGAAGAACTGGGTAGTTAGCATGAGCAGTGATAGCCACCATGGCTGAACAGACAAAGAAAAGAGAAACTCAAACTGCAGCAACAGAAAATCCAAGCTCCGCCCATATTTTTGATTGACAGGTGATCTAGTGCAGTGCAGAAACACCACAGAAATGAGGCTGAGGGACAAAGATGGAGAGCGAATGTTTAAAATAAGGATGAGGATCTTGCAGATTACCAGTTTAAGTGTTTTTAAATGTTCACCTTGATATTTGATGAAAAACAAATCTACAGTCAGGGATTGTAAAAACATATGTGCCTTTTGTTAAATATTATACCGATATGACAGATGGATCATACTTCCATCTATATAGTGGATCTGTACTTGCTGCACATCTCTGTAATTTCACAAATGCTTTTTCTCATAACCAAAACTAACTTTACTCCAATGTAAAGTAATATGCATTGTATATATTATAATTCCTCTGTATGTTCTCACAACCAAAGCTCAACATCTAGATCAGTGGTTCCTAACGTGGGGTCCGAGGACCACCAGGGGTCCTTGTGGGGGTTCCAGGGGGTCCCCTGCAAATTTGATGTATTGTTAAACTTCAGCATTATTTCATTTACAAGTTAACACAATTAGAGAATGTAGAAGAATGACTGTTTTGATCATAGTTTCTCTGTTATCTCTCTACCTACAATACAGACAGTCATGGAAATCTGGACAAAATCATATCTAACAATGAAAATATTCACAGATTTGGGTCCGAGAAACAAAATCTCATCAAATGGGGGTCCTTGATATGAAAAAGGTTGAGAATCACTGATCTAGAGTTCAGTGGTGAGCAGATACAAACCACTACACTGCAATAAAGACTATTCTGTTAATAAGTTTGATTTCATTAAACACACTCTATATGAAACAACAATCAATACACTTAATCTGATGGGAAACTTTATTTAACATATTGCAAATGAATAACCATAATCACATTCACTGTTTAAAATAAAAAGGCATACCAGTGGAGTGAATCGTAAACTTTTCGTTTTTAAAAACAAATGCACAAATTAAAACACTTGGCTTTGGCATGCTTGACCTCCGTCCTCTGAGAACCTCCTCTTATTGTAGGAATGCTGAAATGTGGAATGCTGCGGTCACCAGGCACATTGTGGATTTGCTTTGTAGAGACCATAATCTTCTTTCCTGAAGAAGGCCAATTCTGTTTCATTAGCTGTTAACGAAACAACAGAAAAACAGTGTTGTCAAAATTAGGGTGAAGTCACAGTTTCAGCAGCAGTGCCTCCAACATTAAAGCAATAAGTTAGGGCTGGGTGATAATTCATTATTATCGTTTATCGTCTTTCAGTGGAATCATATCGTGATGATATGAAGATATTTTAATATCGTGACACACATTTCTGCTGTCTAAATTGATGATGACAAGCAAATTTTACTTAAAAACTGATAAAAATGAGGTATGGTAGGAATATTATTTGAAAATTTCTGTTTTGTTTGACATCACACCTAACATTACCATTCGGTCCAATGAGATGAACATTAATTTGATTATTTAACATGATTTTGCATACATGAACCATATCGTGATATATATTGATATCGAGAAAAATCCTTATGATTATCATGATATTGATTTCAACCATATCGCCATATCTATATCTACTCACACCCATGTCAGTTGAAGCCAAACACAGTGAGTTAGCTCTCATAGTTCCATCTCAGCCTTCTGTCCATAAACCTTCTCAGAACAGCTTGTGCAGCATACTCCAAGTGTTTTGTAGTCAAACAATTACACTGTGGATCCAAAAGTCCAGTATTTTCCTTAATATTTACTGTGTTTTCACAGTATCTACAATCCTAATCTACAATGCTACACCCTAGAGCAGCAAGCACTTCCACTAGAGTGATGTAGGGCGAACAGATCAGTCAGTGAGGAAACTACAGGAGATACTGAGGGAAATATTGGCCCCACAGTACAGTCATTTGGCTACAAAACACTTTGGAGAAATTTAATGGACATTTTACATTTTTTTTTTTAGCTGTAAAAAGATGGCCCTGTTATCTTCAATAGTTCAGGATGAGGCTAAAATGAAATTACAGGGGTTAACTCAGGTTAACTCACCACATGTTTGGCACTTCCATGAATTTGAATGGAGTTTTGACTGACATGGGGGTGAATAGATAATGATAGCGCTGAACAATTAATCGAAATTTTATCGAAATCGCAATATGGCCTACTGCAATTTTCAAATCACAGGAGGCGCAATATTTGTTAAAGGTGAAATGTGTCAAAATAGCATTTTAAATGAAATATTGTGGTGCTGCAGAGATGTCCTGGCCTACACA
>NW_027280890.1:22500-75788 GCF_046629955.1 Centroberyx affinis | reverse complement strand
TCTCTCTACCTACAATACAGACAGTCATGGAATTCTGGACAAAATCATATCTAACAATAAATATGTTCTCAGATTTGGGTCTGAGAGACAAAATCTCATCAAATGTGGGTCTGTGGCTCTAATGTGTGCAAAATTAGGGTCCTTGATATGAAAAAGGTTGAGAATCACTGCCTTAAAGCACCAGGGTCCTAAGTAAGGTGAAAGGAGTGCAGGTAGAGTACTTGGCTTGTGCCCGTAGAGCCACATCGCTGCAGTCCAATGAAGCTGGACCTGGCAACAGCAAGTGGGTAGTCTGCTGGAACCGGGCTTAATGGCCTGGACGGGTCTGGTGAATGGAGAACTCTTGAAAGAGTGAAAACATGCAAACTCAATAGCGGTTCTCAGGGAGCAATCTTATATAGGGTATTGGGACCAACACTTCCGGACAGGACGTCTGGCCAATCAGGCTGTGGGGCAGCGGTGCCACAGGACTGACGGACTTAGCATGACCAATACCATCTTGGACCGAGTGGTCCCACATTACAAATTCTGGGATTTGTTCTCAAAGCATATTAGATTTGAAAAAGTTGTACACTTGGTTATGGTGCATTTCTGGTATGAAATTTAGAAAGTTCAGGTCAAAACAAGCAAGATGATACCAAACTCTGGACCTGTAGTCCCAAGATTGGCGGAGTAATCATATTTGTCCATTAACTGACTTAATCACAGCTTCATTAACTTACAAATACTTTACTTTTGATGTTCTTTAATGAAACATCTGCTTAGAAAACGGAGTTAAAACCTCACATGTGAGCACAGCCCCTCACACCCCACATCTGCATCCACACACCCAGATGCACACACACACACACACACACACACACACACACACAAAGCAACCACAACAATAACAACAACGAACAGTAAACCAATCTCAGAACATAATGCACTCCTAACACCTCTATAAGCATAACACAGAAAACATTCAGATACAGTCAGCCCCTCCTCCCCCACATCACACATGGCCCCTCCCAGCCCCCAGACACTCCTGAAAGACTCAACATCATTCCTCAAAGAAACGTACACAAGACAAGCAGAGACTATGCCCCTCAACATGGCCACAGGGTCTGTAGGCCCCACCCCCCTCACCTTATTCCTGTGGGTTAACCAGATGGCCAACTTGGCCTGACCAAAGAGGAAGTTCAGCAAGACACATACATTTCTCTTATGGACAGAGTACACAGGCCCCAAAACAAACATTTCAATGTTAAAAGCCTCCCCCAATTTACCACATAGTACACAACAGTTGCGATACGGTGACACTCATAAAACACGTGTGTGACAGTTTCCGGTGCCATGCAAAAAGGACGTTCACTCCCGGTCCCTCCCTCCACTTGTGCTAAGAAGCTGTTGGTCGCCAGGGCCCCGTGAATTATCCTCCAGTGCAGGTCGCCTGACCTTCTAGGGAGTGGCGGCCCCCGGGGGTCCGGTGTCTCCAAACCACGTTTTGTTGTAGCCTTATTTTACATGGCGTGTCCTTATAAGTTCTTCTTGTTCATCACCTTCATGATTTTGTTTGTGTATCACTGGTGCGGCATGTCCTGGAGCGTTCCTGGAGTCCCACGCTGGCTAGGCAAGTTCCTGCATTGCCCATGTCGAATGTGCGGAGTGGTCCATATTGGTTCTACCGTGCAGTGTCCAGTACAGTGATTTAGTGTTGGATTCTTTGGTGCCGACTGACCAGGGTGCCTGACGACCATCTGTCTTTTTTATTTTTTTATTTATTTATTTTTTATTTTGCTTTTTCAAAGCCAAACACAATAACAAACAGCATATAACCAACAAATGACAGTACAAAGTCAACAAGACAGCAAACAATAAACAAATCAAAGTTAAAATCAAATAGACACCGTCCACAATAACAACAAAATAATGTAACCAAACAAAACATTGAGAGACACAGGGCAACATCTCACCTCAAGAATCATATGGTCAAGCACATCTTCAATACAGGAAGAATATACAGAGGCACAATCAATCTGGTGCGATGGGAGGTTTTCCATATAAACCACAAAGGGTTGCCATATCTTGTAAAATGTTTTACTCTTATTCCTCAACCAGTAAGTTATTTTCTCTAGGGGTATACAGCTATTAATTTCAGAGAGCCACATTCCAATTGGGAGGGGGGCATCTGATTTCCATACAATAGTCTTAATGCTGCAGAAGATCAGCAGATCAAAAAAGGGTGAACCAGTCCTGGCTGGTTGGCCAAGCAGGAGGGGAGAAGGATCCTATTGTCCTGGAGGTAAGAACAGTGCGTCTGTTCAGAGAAAAGATGTGTATTCAGCACAGCAGGAGGTCTTTGTATTCAGCACTGATAACATGGCTGTGTATCAGTCTGCTCTCTGGACGGGGGTTAGCTGCTACAGTTTATACCTTCTATCAAAGAGCACCTTCGTACTTGTCAAGAAGCTCTTCAATCCTATCGTCCTCAATACTAGTAAATTCTATTTGCCGAATACAGGGAGGCAGAAATGTTTTTAAAAATGGGCGCCCTTTTTCCAATGCACAATAGATGTTGTCTCCAGGCTCATTAAAACTACTGGTCCTCTTATCATGTGGGGACACAGCAGAAGTCTCTAGCGTAGCCAGTCTCACAAGGCAGAAACGACTTGACAATATGCCTTTAAATAATTAAAGGCCTAATGGATTAACAAGATTATCATTATTATGTTATGGAATTAGAAATACAAATGCACAGTTCATTTCCAAGATGCTGTGTTTTTATTTTGGAGAGAAAAAAATATCATTGCCTTTTATTAATCATTCAATATCGCTAAATATCTCAGGTCATCTACATATCTCTTGGATATCTCATTTTGTATTCAAACCCTTTAAATCCAAATCAAACACTAGTTGCCTGGTTGCTGATTGGTCCACTAACAGTCTACAATACCCAGTGAGCAATGAGAGGGCAACACTTTGGCCTGACAGAGCTCCACCCCTAACTGAGATTAACCAGGTGTCGTTCTTCCTCTCCTCACTGAGAAGAGACACACACTGAGAGACAGACGATAAGATTCACCTTCAGACCAAACCCACAACTTCCACTGAGGGAGGACAGCTATAGGAGGGAATACTGGGAATACTGGGAATCCTGGAATACTGGAGTACTGCCACTTCAACCTGCTGCTGACTCCTCACACCTAATGTGAGTTTTAGAAGAACCACGACTCAAAGTGAAAGGAACTTTCAGTGAACTTTCTAGAGAAGGGAGTGGCACCACGACTGACTGAGTGATTTCCTGTTTGAGCTGTCTGCCTGGTGTGTTTTTAGCTTCACTCGGAGAGAAAATGCCTTCCCGTTCTCTCCCAGAGGAGGATCTCTCCTGTCCTGTCTGCCATGACATCTTTAAAGATCCTGTTGTCCTGTCATGTAGCCACAGCTTCTGTAAAGCCTGTCTGCAGGAATGGTGGAGGAGGAAACGAATGTATGAGTGTCCAGTTTGTAACAGTTCATCTGTCTGGACCATCAGCAGCCAGTGTGTGTTGTCTGTCTGCATTCAACAACACACACCAACCACAGATTCAGACCCATCGATGAAGCTGTACGGCATCACAAGGAGGAACTCCAGAAATCACTGAAGCCCTTACAGGAGACTCTGAAGTGGTGTAATCAAGTTAAAAGAAACTGTGATCAAACAGCAGAACACATTAAGGTCCAGGCCCGACGCACAGAGAGGCAGATTAAGGAGGAGTTTAAGAAACTTCACCAGTTTCTACAAGAGGAAGAGGAGGCCAGGATCGCTGCACTGAGGGAGGAAGAGGAGCAGAAGAGTCAGATGATGAAGGAGAAGATTGAGGGTCTGAGGAGAGAGATAGCAGCTCTTTCAGACACAGTCAGAGCCATAGAGAAGGAGCTGAGAGCTGAAGACGTCTCGTTCCTGCAGAACTACAAGGCTACAGTGGAAAGAGTCCAGCGCCCCCTGCTGGAGGATCCACAGCTGGTCTCAGGAGCTCTGATAGACGAGGCCAAACACCTGGGCAACCTGAGCTTCACAGTCTGGGACAAGATGAAGGAGATGGTCTCCTACACTCCTGTGATTCTGGACCCAAACACTGCCAGTCCAGAACTCATCCTGTCTGAAGATCTGACCAGTGTGAGACATGGAGAAATTCAGCAACTTCCTGACAATCCAGAGAGGTTTGACCGCTACCGCTCTGTTCTGGGCTCTGAGGGCTTTAACTCAGGAACTCACATCTGGGATGTTGAGGTTGGAGATGATACAGTCTGGTTACTGGGTGTGGCAGCAGAGTCTGTCCAGAGGAAGGGAATCATACAGTCTGGCTTATGGAGAATAAAGTTCTGTAATGGTGAATACACAGCACGCTCCCCATCAGATCCAGACACTGTTCTCCCAGTGAAGAAGAAGCTCCAGAGGATCAGACTGCATCTGGACTGGAACAGAGGAAAGCTGTCATTCTCTGATCCTGATACTAACACACACATACACACCTTCACACACACTTTCACTGACAGGCTGTTTCCATTCATTTTGACTGGGAATAAACTGAAGATTTTACCAGTGAAGGTCGCTGTAATAGTGAAATTGCACAGTAAGAGATCAAGAAGAGAATGACGGCAGCAAGTGGTTTGAACTGTTTGAAAACTTTAATACCCAGAAATCCTGTGCGGTGATGTCAGTTAAGCAGTCTGTGATGCTTTATACCAAAGGATACCAAAGAGACAAGAGAGGATTTGTTGCTTCCACACATGATGTGGACAAACAACATTTTGGACAAACAAGGAGAATCTACAGCGTCTCAGTTAGTGGGGATGGGACGCTCTGCCCTGCTGCAGCATCACTTCCTAGTTTAGACTGAGAAGACTCTTTCTCTATATTTAGACCATAGTTTTTCGATATGATTTTGACTTATTTTGTTCTTCATCTTTAGTGTTAAATGTATTTTGTATTTCTTTATTCCTTGTTCTTAGAGTTTCTCTCCACTGTAACTAGTCTTCTCTTTGTAGTTGTTTGTAGTTAAATCATTTAAACTCCTTTAAACAGCTGAACAGTTGATTTACAAAACGCTTTATATCCATTTGGGAAAATAAATCAGAACCTCATAGTTTGTCATTCAACATCTCTAGCATACAGACGATCCTGTATGTAAAAGTGTTTTCATTTTGTCAACCAAGGACCAGTTATCTAGTGTCCTTTAAAAAGTAATATCATTTTGATTCTGCACTGTCAATCATTTTGTCAGAGTGTCACTTTATTTAAAAGGTGGAGATCTCATTTTGAATTCAGACGTTATGTAATGTTGGTGATCAAGGAATTGAAGCTTTCTGTACTGTTGCATTCATTGTAAGTTACTCTGCTTAAGAAAATCAGCTAAAGGCCAAAAGTGTAAAATGTAAATTACTGATTTTGTGTGTTAGCATTGTAATCTGTAACCTACTATAATTGTTTTCTCCAACTACTTTTGGATAACTTTGTATTTAAAACCAATAAAGAATTAATTTCAGAGAGAAATTAGTTCAGATTTATTGACTGTGATTTGCAACACTTGGTAATGGGACGCCCTCCAACCTGATCCGAGGGTTAGTGTCTAGTCCAAGTGTTCAGGGGCTGAACCGGGACACGGGGTTCTCCTTGAGACGCAAAACTGAAATGACATCCAAGCAGCGCTGCTACACACACTCACAAAATCACTGGAGCACATTTGCTGTTTCTGGCTTTAATTTACCTGCATGTGTATGTTTGTTTCAGGTGATTCTGGACCTGAAGGGTTCTGATTTCAGCTACACCTACCAGACGCCTCCAGCCTCTCCTAGTAACACACTGTCCAGGAAGAGTAGCATCAGCAGGTAAGACACTGACACACTGATCACTCATTAGAAAACATCAGATCTGGGTCACATGGGAGGAAAAAGTCAGAATCAGCTGCAGTGTTAACAGAGCCTTAATGTCCTGGGGGAGGAGACAAGGGGAGGAGAGGAGACACGGCGAGGATAGGAGACAAGGAGAGGAGAGGAGACGAGAGAGGAGAAGAGAGGAGATTTGGAGAGGGGAGAGGAGAGGAGAGGAGAGGAGAGGAGACAAGGAGAGAGGAGAAGAGAGGAGATTTGGAGAGGGGAGAGGAGAGGAGACAAGGAGAGGAGAGAGGAGAGGAGAGGAGATTTGGAGAGGAGAGAGGAGAGGAGACAAGGAGAGGAGAGAGGAGAGGAGACAAGGAGAAGGAGAGGGGAGAGGAGACAAAAGGAGGAGAGGAAAGGAGAGGAGAGGAGGAGGTTATACATTCTAGTCTTGTGAAACACTGTTCAGTCATTCCTATTAATTGTTCTTAATTCTTAATGTGTCTGTCTCTCTGTGTTTTGATAGTAACTACCAGTCTGGATCAGTGAGACACGTTCCCTCCCTGGACTCCATCAGCTGTGCTGTGGACGGAATACACATCCAGGTAACACACACACACACACACACACACACACACACAGACATTACATATGCAGTGGACTTTGTCAAACCTGTCAGGTCCATATCAACTTCAAAGGTTTCATTCCAAAATGCTTTACATACATTTTGGAAATGTTTTGCTTCATACAATCCATAAGTGAATATTTCAAAAGCACAAATGATTCTATCTTCCAAAACAGAACTGTTTTTTTTAACATCAAACAGCCCATAACCTTTATGATTATCCATTATGTGCTTTACTGTGATGTGAGCAGTCATTCATTACTTCTTTCAAAAAGTGACATACAGTATGACAGGTGTTTCAAAAGTAGGTATACACATTTAATATACTGATACTAATACTGTGTTCAATATCAGTCAATCAATCAAACTGTATTTATGTGCATTTTGTACAATAGGTTTGCAATGCACTTAACAAAAAGACAAATACAAAAATAAAGACTTGTTGTTTGTGGAATAAAATTAAATGAAACATGAGAAAGTAATTTTAATGACATTTATAAAGAACATATTTTTTTTTTCCTGTTTCCAGGTAGGTTAATTTAACTAAATAAGTGAAAAATTAATAAAATTATACAGCTGTGTTTTTATTTAGTATTATTATTATTTTTCAATGTAAAAAATTGTATACATACTTTGAAACACACTGCACAATACATTTACTGTGTGTACATACCAAACTAAGAGCATTCCAGGACCTACAAAGTAAAAGCCTTTCACTCTGACAAGGATAAAAATACAACACACACACACACACACACACACACACACACACACACACACACACACACCGCTCTAACCCTCTCCTGTGTGTAGCGCTGCTCCTCCCCCTATCTGCTGATTGGCTGTGACGAAACCGGGCGGTCCCTCAGCGAAGGGAACTCCCCCTCTCGCCTCGGGCGTCACGGCAGCCGTGGTCGCTACGGTTACGCTGCCGGCCACGCCCACCACCCCGCGCCGACCCGCCGCGTTAGCCGCAGAGATATGAGCACCGTGAGAAACACTACAACTCCTACGTTTCCCCGATTATCCTCCTGTATTTTACCGTTCTCTACCCCGTGTCTTCCAATGGTTTAACTCTGATTTTATGCCATTTATCTCTGATTCCATCCCATATATCTCTGATTTCATCCATATTATTCCAGTTTCACCAAAAATATCTCTGATTTAACCCCATATAGCCCTGATTCTGTCCCATATTTCTCAGAATCCACCCCATATTCCTGATTAAACCTCACATATCCACAAATATATCTCATTTAACCCCATATTTCTTTTGATTCATCCTATATTCTCTGATTTCACCTATATATCTGATTCCATCCCATATTTCTCCAGTTTCAGCCCATATATATCTGATCCCGCCACATATATCTGATTCCATTCTATATATAAATTCATCCCAAGTTTTCACCTCAAATATCTCTCATTTAATCCCATATCTCTGATTTCATCCCATATTTCTCTGATTTTACCTCGTACATGTCTGATTTCAACCCATATATCACTGATTTCATCCGATATATCTCTGATTTCATCCAGTAAATCTCTGATTCAGGAATCTGATTACATCCCATATTTCACTGATTGATTTGACCCCATATATCTCTGATTCCACCTTGTACTTGTCTGATTCCATCTCATACGTTGAAGTACGTTTTGTGTATCACCAGTCTGCCATTAAATTACTTCAGAAATACTCTGAACACAAACTAGTCAACAATCACAATGCAGAGGGATCTTGCTCTTCATTGTGATTGCTAAACTATCTTTGCTATATTTGTTCATACAAAGTAATTTGATATAACAGTTAAACTATTAACAGTTTTTTAGACATGGAATACGTTTTGTGTATTTTGGAGCTACATGGGAAAAGTGGCTATGGCTAATGAATCTGTTAATGGCTCACTGATGTTGAACTGAAAGGCTAACTAAAGGCTAACCAAACATTAGCAACAAAGGCCAGTTCAGATAACAAACAGCAAACAGCTCTGTTAGATGCTTTGGTAACTATGCTAGCAAGCTAACAGCAGGGTGCCTCTTTGTTGTAATTGAACAAAGTTGAAGTATTTTCAGGATTAGGTCCAGTAAGTGCTGTTCTTTCATCTTTTTTATGAAAGAAAACCTCACACTAAACTCCACTGTGAGATCAGTCAGTTTAATGTTCCCATGCTTCCCGGCAAACGAACATATCCGGTAGAGCGGGACTGAAGACCTTCTTCTGAATCGTTAGGCTCTAGTGGTAAATTCTGCATCCACATGATCCACCAAGCAGCACTTACTTCAGTAAAACGTCACTTGGTTCACACTGCTTGCTGCCACTTCCCACGGTGCGTTCTGGTGCAAGAAAAGAGTCACGAGTGAACCGGTAATAAAATGTGACATTTTATTGAATTGCATCGGGGCTACTCAGAGTATTTCTGCAGCTCAGCTGATTTCACGTCTCTCCAGATGCAAAGCCACATGACTCCCTCCTGATGGATCCACTCAGTCTGACGCTTCATGTGTCTCCAGCTCCGTCCTCCACCTCTCCTCCATGTTGTGTTCGTACACAGCGTCCTCGTCCCTTCAGTCCTTTCTTGTTCCTCTCGCATCTCTGTCCTACTTATTAGTGCAATCTCCCCCTTCGTTAACAGTCTCCAGTGTGTAGTGCTAGTTGTCCTTTCCTGTAAGTGTGTGTGTGTGTGTGTGTGTGTGTGTGTGTGTGTACATGCCTGGCATAGAGCTGAAGTACAATTTGGTTTTGTGTCAGTGTTTTGCCTGAATGTGTTTGTGTGTACAGTGTATATCTCGTCGAGTCATTAGTGTCATCTGTAGTGTTTTTATCAGTATCTGTCTATATGTGCAGTCTGTCTCTGTCTCTATGTATTTGTTTGAGGGTATAATAGATATTTTGGTAATTGTTGGTAATAGTTAACGCTTCAAAGTCCTTTTGTTTTGTCTTTTCTAATCTTTTAACCTGATCTCCATCGCTGCATTTAGGTAATTGACAGAAACATAACTAATTAGTTACACAGACAAAGTCCCCATTACACTAAATTGAATTCCAGATGACACCTACCTCTTTTAGACTCCTCTAAAGGATCATTAACGTTGATTATTGTTACTTGAAGCCACTGAGCGCCTCTGTTGTAGCCAGTATCGATGCAGAAGAGTTTAGCCAAGCGGGCTTGTGACTGGAAGTTCACTGGTTTAAATCCCAGACCAGCAGGGAGACCAGCTGGATGGGAGAAGTGAATGACTGAACCGCTCTCCCCTCCATCAACAACTACCGTCCCAAGCGTCCTTGAATAGAAGACTGTGGTTGTACTGGGCAGCTCCCAGTGGGACTGTGTGTGGGACTATTAATGTGAAGCAGAGCCAACTTTCAGTCAACTTTCCCTGGATAAATAGACAATAAAATAAAATGAAAAACAAAATCACCCCTCGAAGCTCATCATTTTAAAATATTGTCACTTTTATTCACCTAAAGGAGGCGTTCAAAAAGCAGTATATATTAAAAAAAAAAAACTGGATTTGGCAGTGCCAGTTAATCCCTAGTTGGTGCCAACATCCTGGTTTGTGATGCACCTCAGATGTGATCTGAGGTGCATTCTGACTGTGCAGAATTCTGTTTATTTCTGAGACTCAGATCTTTCTAGCGATGCCATTGGCTGCTAAAATGTAAACAACAATTAAAAAATGTCATTATAAAGTGACAAGTGATAAATAATATAATTTGGATGGAGAGCTTATGAAACTGTGATGGTCAAGAGTCTCATTAGTGATTACTACAGCAGAATAACATGGAGCTGATATCACCATTCATGTTCCTGACAGCAGAATGACATGGAGCTGATATCACCATTCATGTTCCCGACACAACAGACTGACACATTTCGATATATCGTCCCATCACTACAGAACACTGTGCGTTCTTAAATACATTAAGGAATTCAATACATTGTACTTCCCCGCTGTATATCGACCTTTCTCATGCGCCCCCCCCCCCCCCCCGTCGTCACACGTCTCCGTCCTGTTATCAACACGCCCTTTCTGTTTGGACATGTGGTGTGACGCCCCTTTAGACTGGAAATGTGGTGTTCTTATTGCTGTCAGTGGAAATGTCCGTCAGTAGTCCTGTGATGACAGATGGGTTTCTGTAACTGCTGTTGGAAATAAACCGTTGGTGTGTGTGTGTGTGTGTGTGTGTGTGTGTCTCTGGTTGTTTAAAAAACCTGGAGCATCCTTTCCTTGGGATACCTTGATATTTTGAATTGAAGAGTTAATTTCCAAACTGCTATAAAGCTATATACTGTATTTGCTATTTTGGCGAAAACAAAAATCATACCTGAAGTTCATCATTCAGTTTCTTTAAAATTTGTTGGATCCAGTCTGTCCAAGTGTCTCATTTAGTCAACCAAGGACCTCAGTTCTCTACTGTCCTTTAAAAAAAATAATTAATGCTTAATGCTGTGCTGTCAATCATCATTGGAATCAAACTCTTCAATGACAGACAGTCGTCACCTTGAGGAAAACGGTTTCTACATTTGTCCTGCAGTTTCTCTTAAATGGCTGCTTTAACTTTGTTCAGCATTTCTCATTTAGTCCAAGTGGCACAGAGAGCTGATAGCTTACGGCTAGCTGGGCCACTTGGTTTCAGTGAGCAGGGCTAACTGTGCTAACAAGCCTGTTTCCCTCAATGACAAATGCAGAAACTATTTCCACAAACTGACAAATGTCAAGCCCTGTAAGGATTTATTCCCCTCAGCGTTGTGTTGTCCATACAGAAGTAGACTCTATAGAAGTCCCAGCATGCACTGCATGCTGCTGAACATAATTTGTCTCTTCAGCCGACAGAAAGCACAGAGAGAAATCTGTGACCTGCTGAAACATGAGATCTGTGTTCTGCCTTCCTACAGCAGAGAACATGCATATCTTGTCTGTTGTGGCTGATGCAGTGCTAGTTATTGGCTTTTATTTCATATATTTTGTTTGCCTGTGAAACACTTTGTAACTGATGTGAAAAGTGCTGCTCAAATAAACTTTCTTATTAGTATTGCTGATGATGACAGATGTGTGGTGAGGGACTTCTATAGTGGCTACTGCTGGATTATACTGGACTGGAGTGTGCTTTGGTTAATATTTCAGTAGTGGTGTTGCTGTAGTTTTTACATACTGATCGATTGATTTCTGATCACGGTAGGACCCGGTCGGCTCCACCAATCAGCTGGCTCCGTGGTCCGGCCCCGGCGGGAGCGGGGGGGCGGAGAACGGCTCGCTGGCCCCCCCACACAACGCCTACACACACCATGGAGAGAGGGCCCGCGCCATGTCTGCATCGGGGAAGGTAACACACACACACACACACACACACACACACACACACACACACACACACACACACACACAGAGGTGGGATGTAACAAAAGAAAAATACTTCATTACTGTACTTAAGTAAGATTTTCAAGTATCTGTACTTTACTCAAGTTTTTCTTTCACTGAAGACTTTTTACTTTTACTCACTACATTTCAAAAGAAAAATCTGTACTTTCTACTCACTACACTTTCAAAACAGACTCGTTACTCTCGGGAAATCATCAACTGATTTTCTAAAAAAAAAAAATATTTTCAGCATCAGACAGCTTCCATCCTGGAAGCAGCTGATCAAGAGCCAGATGTGATTGGCTGCTTGTTCAGCAAAGCAACACCAAAAATTAGGGAAAGAGAGAGAGAGAGAGAGAAGCAACACAAATAAGAGAAGCAACAAGAGAGAGAGAATTAACGTTAGTGAATTCAGCTGCTAGGGTTCAGGTTCCTGATCTGAGCTGCAGACTCTTTCTCATCTGGGATTCAGAGGAACGCTCAACAGAAACCAGTTTAGAACATTAGAAATGACTTTTTTTAGAGAACGACTTTTAAGTAAATTTAAGTCCACGTACTTTTATACTTTGACTTGAGTAAAGGATTTGAAATGGTACTTCAACTTCTACCAGAGTATATTTTTAAATGAGTATTTGCACTTTTACTTGAGTAGGGAATTTGTGTACTTCTACCACCTCTGCTGTGAGTGTGTTGGTGTTATCGACCTTTTTCACCAACATGGCTGCCGTACTTCCACAGGGTATACTGTAGATCGGTTCTCACCATTGCCATCAATGTTAAAAAGCCAACTTTCTATCGCCCATAGCCCTGTCTGTGATCACTGATTTAGTGTTTCAGCATAATGTGTAACACAGTCCAGGTGTTGTCATGACAGATCTGTCTTTCTGTTGTCGGACGACTGCACCAGTCACGGTCATCGAGGGTCACAAAATGTAAAAAAAAATACATTTTGGGCTTACAAATAAATTTCTGGGGATTTTTGCTTGATCTTTTCTGTGCATTATAATGAAGATCAATTTGACCCCCAGTTCCCCCCCCATGTCCAACCAATTAATGCATTAAGACAGAAGTAGAAATCCACATTGGCCACTAGATGGCAGCAGGGGCCAGGAGAGGAGGACAAAACTTGAACCAGTCTTTTTTTCTTTTCCTTTCCTTTTCTTGCCTCTCCTCTCCTCTCCTTGCTTTCCCTCTCCTTTCTCCTCCTTTCCTCACATTTCTCCTCTCCTTGCCTTTTCTCATCTCCTCCTTTTTCCAGTCTTCTCTGTTGCCCTTGAGTTCCCTCTGTTCTCTTCTCCTTGCCTTTCATCTTCTCTCCTCTCCTTTACTCCTGTCTCCTCTCTTTCCTTCTCTTCCATCTCCTCACTACTGCTCTCCTTTCTTTTCTCCTCTCCTCTTTTGTCCCCCTTTCTCTGCTATTTTCTCTTCTTTCCTCTTTCTCTCCTCTTCTATGCTCTCCTCCTCAACCTCCTCTTCTTTTCTCCTCTTTTTTCTCCTCTCTTCTCCTCTTTCTACATAAGTCCACTCTTCACACTTTATTTTTTTGTATAAGGAGCGTTGTCATTTGTTTTGGAAAACTAAAAACTAAAGTTTATTATTATCATAATTACAATTCCTCATCATAATAACATCTCCCTCTCTCTCTCTCTCTCTCTCTCTCTCTCTCTCTCTCTCTCTCTCTCTCTCTCTCTCTCTCTCTCTCCAGTCTTGCTCGGCCAGGGATCAGCTGGCGTTGACGTTGGGTGCGTTGAATTCGGACGCCCCGAGGAGCAGCAGGGACTCGCTGCACTGTTCCAGCGGCTACAGCACCCAGACCACCACCCCGTCCTGCTCCGAAGACACCATACACACACACAGTGAGTACACACACACACACACACACACACACACCACCCTGTCCTGCTCTGAAGACACCATACACACACACACACACACACACCACCCCGTCCTGCTCCGAAGACACCATACACACACACAGTGAGTACACACACACACACACACACACACACCACCCTGTCCTGCTCTGAAGACACCATACACACACACACACACACCACCCCGTCCTGCTCCGAAGACACCATACACACACACAGTGAGTACACACACACACACACCACCCTGTCCTGCTCTGAAGACACCATACACACACACACACACACACCACCCCGTCCTGCTCTGAAGACACCATACACACACACAGTGAGTACACACACACACACACACACACACACCACCCTGTCCTGCTCTGAAGACACCATACACACACACAGTGAGTACACACACACACACACACCACCCCATCCTGCTCCGAAGACACCATACACACACACACACACACACACACACTGTGGTACAGTATCAGTACACTTTGGTCTTCCATTGGGATTTGTTGTGAGTAAAACAACTTCCAGCTAAAGAGTTCAGTCCGATGTTCAGTTTACTTCATGAATGCGTTCAGAGAGATAAGGAGAGCGAACATTTGAGTCTGCCATCATCTATCTCTATTTATCTCTCTATTTATGTCTATTTACCGTTGAAGATAAACCTTGATCATTATTCTGATCTCCCTTCACAACTGTACATCATGGAAAAGTTCAGTTTGACCAGCTAATGAGCCAAAATCTGCTGTCAGTCAGCATCAACTACTGACATTTAAATCGGGTTGAGCCGACCCGACCGGTAAGCAGCCTCAGAGGGAAGGTGAGAGTACGACTCCACCTGGCTGCCAAACACCCTCCACCCTTTCTCTGCTGGTGGAGGACAGAAATCACCAACAATCAATGAAGAGAATTTAAAAACACCAACAGCCACCACCCAGCTCCTAGCTCCTGATTTCTGAGTATATAACAGGTCAAATCATTATATAGATCAGAGGTTCCCAAACTGGGGGGCGGAACAGAGGAACTACAGGGGGGTACAACATAATACCCCCCCACATTGCGGAGCATTATTTCTTGTGGAAAGGAGCGGATTCCACGCTCACCGCCGACTCCGTGGCGGATCGTGGATTTTTCCTCCGTGGATGGTCGCGCAAAGAGTTGAAAATAGTGCAACTTGAGTGGATAAGATCCGCACGGAGTAAGTCACTACAGTCCAGCGCTTCTTTGGTTGCCTGGCAACAAACTGAGCGCGGATTTCAGGTGGAAACCGCTCTGCAATGTGAACGCAGCCGACAACGCGACCAAAACTACAGATAAAAAGGTAAAGTAAGGAAGTATGACGAGACAGTAAGCCCACATCAGTCATTGTTTGTTATCTAGGATTTGTTTTTTTCCTGCACACTAATTCAGTTTGAGAGAACCTGCTGTTAAAAGTGGGGAAATCTAAGTTGTTTAAAAATGTAACGTTAATTTTACTTTAAATGTGAAAATATATTCAAGAATGTTTACAAGAAATATGTCAGAAAACATTGACTGAAAGCAATCAATTCAAAGTCCTCATGAAATGAACTCCCATTACTTTTACTTCCTGGAGAACAGAGCATCTTTCATGTATAGGCTACTATCAAAACTTTTTGGAAGTTGATTTTATTTGTTATTTTCAGTAAAACAAAATGAACAACTGAGAGTTTATATATTATAGTGCAATTCATTCACAACTAAGACGGTAGGCTACAGCACATTTGGAGGGGGGGGGCTGACAGAAAAAGTTTGGGAACCACTGATATAGATCAATCCAAACTATTGGTGATAAAACTCAAACTAGAAGGAAAAAAATACATTTTAAAACACTGTAACTCTGTTAAAAAACAACTATTGGTGATGCACTTTGTATCCCTGGCTCCAGTAGCTTGTTGTGTTTCTCTTCCTGGTGGATAACCGGCCAATCGTAGACGAGGTGACGTCACCTCCAGATGTCTCCAGCAGCTCCAGTGGAGTTTGATATGAGAAAATGTTTCAGGATGTAAAACCTCAGCGGTAAACGTCAGGTTTTGGTGTCAGTCCCTCAGAATCAAAGAGCGAGGGCTTCTTTCTAGAGCCGCCATTTTGCACCGAGAGACGTTCAACAATCATACAGGGAGAGATCCATCGTAGAAGAGGAGAGAGACCAGTTTCTCCACCCACAGGAGCAGGAGAGAGACCAGAATGCACTGCAGCAGAGAGATATGACGGGGTTTGAGTGAGGGGCTTTTTGTCGACTGGAAAAACTCACTTTTTATCACTATTACCATCGCTCTCCACCTACAGATATAACCCACAGCTGAATGAAACGAATTCAGGTCTGTTCTCTGGAGGTTGTTGAAAGGCATTCTGGGAAATCTAGGAAATCACCAACTGCAGTAGAAGTAGACGAGGCAGCTTGAGGGGAAGTGGGTTCAACAAAAAGTAAATTACAACACTAAGTAACTCCTGGAGGATTGATGAGATCTAACAGTGGAAGAGGGTCTGAGGGGGGATTTCCCTTTAAACTAATCAGTAATAGCCAAACTCATTACTTCATTGTTTGATTAAACGCAGTTAAACACACACAGATTGTGAAAACATACCATAATATTTCATGGTATGGCTCAAAGTCACGTCCCAGTGCATCACAGTGGGAGATCTCTAATCTCTCAGCCTGACCATGCTTCAGTCTCATTTTTCTCCTGGACAGACAGTCAATTTGTCCTGTGGAGCTCCTGGGTTCAGTCATGATGGAAGTCGGCCTCTGCTTTCCTCTCATCAAATCGTGTTTCCTCCCAATAAATGGTTTCTAAATCTCCAGCCGCTGGGTCTAAGCAGCAACTTCTCTCTTGATGTCTGTTAGGAAACCTGCGATGTTTTCTCGTGTGTCTCTGATGGATGTTAAAATCCAGCGGGCCTCCTCGACGCTCGAGCTCCTGCACACACCTGAGCACCAGTATAGCAGACTGATAAAAGCCCTGAACCTCCTCAGTAGGTGGGGTGGGGGGGGGGGGGATGGGTGCCTCGGTGGGTTCTGCTGTCGGTGGGAAATTTCTCCCAGGCTCAACTGCTGCTGGTGAACGCTCGTGTTTGGCGGGAAAACACATCTTCATCATCCTCATCATAACAGGGAAATTAACTTGGATACAGCCTGAGACCGAGAAGATTTCTCAGCTGCACTTTCGGTTCTACAAGCTGTAGTTTTCTGATTAAGAGCGTCTAGCTGAGCCTTCTTGTTTTTCAAAAGTATTTGTGAAATATAATTTTAGATTGTTGCCATCTCTCTGATTTCTGAGGGTATCTATCTCCAAAGTAGTTTAACCTTTCCATCTTTCTCAATTGCCCATTTTCCGCCCAGCGACAGCAGGGGCTCTGTGGATGGAATTGTCGATCAGTTGCTCTGTTCTCCACTGTATTAGACTGCAGACTCTGAAGCCGGAGACCGAGTTCAATTCCCGGCAGAGACGCTTCATAGAAGCTACATTTCAATACATCTTCACCTTTTCTACCATTTTTTTCTGAGAGATTCGTTGGATGATTAGTTAATATAACCACACACACACACACACAGATGTAACCCTGGCTGGTTGTCTGTCTGTCTGTCTGACTAAACATCTCAGTTTGCTTTTATTTATTTTATTTTATTTTATTGTTTATTTTACGGGAGCAATGCGCAATTTAAAAGAAACTGCACCAGAGTTAGCTTCCAGCTAATTTGCATCTGTTGTCCCTGGGCAGGAAATGCAAACAACACACACAATCACAGGACATGCTATACAATAACAAAACACAGAATAAAAATTATCAATACAAGGCAATCATTAGTGGTGAAATGATTGAGTTGACTTAAGCCAGATCTTTAGGTTTGATTTAAAAGCTGCAAAGCTTTCAGACTGGCTGATATTGGAAGGTATGGAGTTCCATTTTCCAGCTACTTTAACAGAAAAAGCTGATTGACCAAAGCCTGACTTTCTGATCTGTGGTACCCAGTCACTCCTCACTGAGGCTCTAGTCCCCCTAGCATTGCTGTTGGGGGCAGTCAGACATCCTTTTAAGGGAGGAGGTGTAAGATCATTGTAGGGCTGCAACTAGCGATTATTTTCATTGTCGATTAATCTGTCGATTATTTTCTCGATTAATCGATTAGTTGTGAAAAATGTGGATCAGTGTTTCCCAAAGCCCAAGATGACGTCCTCAAATGTCTTGTTGTCCACATCCCAAAGATATTCAGTTTACTGTCATAGAGGAGGAAAGAAACCAGAAAATATTCACATTTAAGAAGCTGGAATCAGAGAATTTTGACTTATTTTTCTTAAAAAATGACTCAAACCGATTAATCGATTATCAAAATAGTTGGTGATTAATCGATTAATCGTTGCAGCTCTAGATCATTGACAATTTTATACATCAGACATGCATCTTAATACAATAAAAAATTATCAAACTTTAAGAAATTTTATTTCCTCAGAATATTGCAGTGATGGTAATCCCTAGGTTTTTTGGTTTTTAGGTTATTGTGCATCTAATTTCACTCATTTTCACCTGGTCAGATCCTCCCCACCACCCTCCTTCACTTGTAACAGACTAGTTTTCATGGGATTATCTTTATTTCTCTAGTAGATTAGTTTTTCTGTGCTTCTGTGATCCTGTCTCCTGTCTGTCTTGATCTGTCATTTCAGTTGTTTACCGTTAGTGAAATAGTTTTCCTCTGTTTTACTGGGTTTACTGGTGAATCATGTAGTTTCAGTAGTGTTGTATTCTTCCTGGTTAAACCTCCTTCCTTCTCTTCCAGCTGTAAAGAGAGAGCCTCCCCTCTATGGTAGGTCTCTGTCTACCTGTCTGCCTGCCTGTCTATCTGCCTGTCTACCTGTCTGCCTGTCTACCTGCTTGCCTTCCTGCCTGCCTGCCTTTCTTGTCTGCCTGACCTTCTGTTCAGTTATTTTATCATTGTGATTCTGTTTTATCAGAAATTGCAGAAGCAGTTTATAAAATGAACCAGCAAACAACAGGTTATACATTCAGACCATATAGAGCTATATATATATATATGTATGTATATATTTGGCTTGAAAGTATGAACTATACAATTGTACATAATCTTCCTCTCTGTCTCTCTCTCAGTATATGTAAAAAAAACATTAGAAAATCAAAGCTCCATTACAAAACCAGTCATTTGGATCAGGTTAGCAGCATTTGGACGTTTATCAAAACATTGCCAACGTTTGTAGGTAACAAGGTAGGAAACTAACTTAATAAATGTTTTTATTAACTACTTATGTATCAGAAGGGTGTGCAGCCAACTTTCTACTTATTTCAACTTATTAAATGTCTTTTTCTAAACTCTTATTTTCTGTTGGCCGCTCCCCATCAGTGCTGCCATGAAGAGTTTCATTCCAAAATGAAATCTCCACCATTTGAAAGAAGAGACACCTTCTCTTACAAAATGATAGACACAACAAACACAACATTGGACCAAATAATGGTTCTTTTTAAATGACAGCAGGGAACCTCAGTCCTTGGTTGTCTAAATGAGAAACACTTTCACAGACCAGATCCTCTGGAGGTTAGAGAAACTGAACCATGAACTTCAGGTACTGAGTGTTTTCCTCTTCCCTAAAATGCATGGAAAGTGAAAAATAGTGTTTTGGAAACGAACTCTTCAAATCCTCATGTTGTCAGTGTGCTCTCTGTTCTGTGTAATTCACTTCCTGCTCAGATAATCAGGTGACCTTCAACATGCAAATGGGAAAACGGTGTGTGTGTGTGTGTGTGTGTGCACGTGTGTGTGTTTGACCTTTGTCAGATTGTGCAGCTTTGCGTCATTCTCATTAAGTGACGTGTGTGTCTGTTTTTAACTTCATTATACGGGACATTAAAAAGTACATGCAGGATTTGTGTGTGTGACTATTAAGTAACTGGAATACTGTGGTGACCAGTTTCATGAGATGCCAGTAACAGTTTCCACAATGACGCATACTCTAATTTCCTCTCTCTCCCTCTCTCTCTGTAATTAGTTTTTCCTCTGTCTCCTGTCATCTGTATGTGAGATACAGAGAAAACAACACTTTCCAAATGTCATGTATTCAACCCAGAGAAGATGTGCAACTGAATGCAGGGCAGAAACTAATCTCTCTCTCTGTCTCTCTCTGTCTTCGTCTCTCTCTGTATCTCTTTCTTTCTATCTCTCTCTCTCTCTCTCTTTCTATCTGTCTCTCTCTCTCTCTCTCTCTCTTTCTCTCTCTCTCTCTCTCTCCAGTCGACTATGAGTCCATCTCTCTCCACGGCGGCGATGCTGACTCCATCTCCCTGCATCACCTCTCCCATCTCCATGGTAACAGCCAATCAGACTTCGACAAGTCGTCGACCATCCCGAGGAACTCCGACCTCAGTTTCCAGTACAGGAAGCTGCTGCAGTCCAAACGGCCCGCCTCCACCGTCAGCCTGCTGGCCGAGCCCGAGCTGATGGGCGGCTCCCTTCGCCAGTCGCAGTCTCACACGGCGACCATCAGGCGCAAGCCGTCGTCGAAGCCGGCGTATCGGAGGGGGACGATCAGCGGGGGGGTCCCCATCCCCATCTGCACCCCCCAGGTGCCCCTGAAGGCCCTGGGAGGCAACGCGGCGAGCAACGAGAACGTTTTCACGCCTCCTGCCGCAGGAGGAGCTCCGCTGGCCGGAGGTTTAGGTCACAGCAAACTCTGCACCTCCACACAGAGCCTGAGCGCCTTGCCCCCCCCCTCCTCCTCCTCTTCGTCCCCGTACTACCAGCTGGTCCCGGGTCAGATGCCCATCCCGGTGCCCGTGCCCACCGTCCCCTCGCTGTCGGCAGAGGGCGGCGCCGCCAAACAGCAACAACAGAGACAGTACCAACAACAGCAACTACACCAACAACAGCAACTGCACCAACAGCTAAATCACCAACAGCAGCAACAATTTCAGCAACTCAGCCAACAGCAACACAACACACAGCAGCCGCAGCACTACCGGCCGCAGCAGTCGTTGCCCCAGCAGCAATATTATCAACAGCAACAATACGAGCAACTAAATCAACAACAGCAACTGCTCCAGCAGCAGCAGTCATTGCCTCAGCAACCGCAACAGCTGCAACATCAGCAGCAACAAGGTCAGTACCATCAACAACAACAACAACAACAATACCAGCAACAGCAGCAGCAGCCGGCCTCCGCTGCCCAGGCAGAGGCCTCCGCTCTGGGGCACGGCGCTCACTACCAGCCCCAGGCCCCGCTGCCGGCCCAGGACCAGGACCCAGAGCTGAGCCAGGGGGGAGGAGGAGGAGGAGGAGGAGGAGGAGGAGGAAACATGGCGACCCTCCTCAGAGGAGTAAAGCTCCGAAGGACCGTGACCAACGATCGCTCCGCCCCTTTGCTGCCGCCTCCAACCAATCACAAATGAGGCTGGCAGACAGATGTTGTCGGTCGTTTTGCTTCCCTGCTGTTTAATCACAAGCGCTGACAGAGGCCAGGTGGACAGCATGCCCAGGAAGAGGCATACCTGCACACACAGCAAGTGAAACACACACACACACACACACAGAGACTTGTCGTTCAGTAGACGGATCGTTGATCCACATCGGACGCTCCGGTCTATCGTTGGAACTCAAAGTGTGTTTTGTTTTATTTTATTTTATTTTCCAAAGTTCTGCTTCCTTTTAGGCCGTTTAGATTCCTCTGATTGTTTTAAAGGTTTTTTGAGATTGTATTTTACTTCCCTGTTGCTGAAGCGACTGTTTTTTTTGTTTGCCTTTTTTTGGTTCTTGTTTCATTTCGACTGTTGATAAAGTTTTTTGTTTGACTCGGTCTTACCCAATTAGAATGTCCCGTAGCACTGTGTCAACTGTTGATTGGTTGTTTGATTAGAATTCACTTCCTGGTCAGCTGATCATTATGTGGCCTGTTAGTTAGCTTAGACATGGACCGAGGAGCATCTCACGTCCTCTCCAATACTGTGGGCCGGGACCGGGTGCGTTTGATTTGCCTCCTGTCTGGAATCCCAGTAGGGCGGAGTTAACATTTGTCCGACTGCTCCACAACATCACATGGTTGAGTCATGATTTGTGGAAGTAAGATCCTCATTGGCTGTGCTTTGTCCAGTGTAGCTGAGCGGTCGGTGACATCATGCTGTAACCGGAGGGTCTCGGGTTCGATCCCTGAACTGTCAGAGTGTCCTTGAGCAAGACACTGAACCCCCGAACCTGCACACTCATAAGTGGCTCTGGGCGTCAGCTGGATCCCTGGGATGTAAATATTTAAAACCCTCGGAGCACTTGGGGAGGTTCAGTGTTTTGCTCAGCGGCACGTCGGAGCGCAGAGCTTCCCAGACGGTTCAGGGGTTCAGGGATTTGAACCAGCGACCGGTCAAGCCCCCCCACCCCCCCCACCCCACCCGAGACACCTGGTGAAGGCCAGCGGGAGTGGGTAAGGATGTCAGATACTCCCGTGTCTCTTTTGTACTGTGTAAATAATTAGTTTGTTAATATGAGGAATCACAATAAGAAGACAGGGACGCATGGGGCAACTTTTAGAGGCAATGTTCATGTTGCAGGAGATGGGGATCGGCAACTGGGACTAAATTAATATTGATAACATAGCGGGCTATGAGGAACAAAATTATAAAGAAAAAATACTGTTGGTCACAGTTGCTGGTGAAACGGAGGCCTGTCGAGGTTTAAAGGCTGGTTACACACCGCCATGTTGGAAGAGGAGAGGCTGTGACATCATCACCTTCTCCCTGTTTTTTTTTCCTTTATTTCCTGTTTTATTTTATAATTTGATCCTCCTGCTGCCTCACAGAACAGAGTCATTTTTTTTTGTCAGCAGCAGCAAATAACATAATAATTGTCAGATAATGTAATAACTTTCCAAAATATAATAAAACCTGATATTGTTGAAAAATTTCCACAATAATGTAATACATTATTATATTAGCTGGTAGTTATTATGTTAGAATGTGTGTTAACGTTTTTACATTATGTCAGTATCAGTCTGAAGATGTTTACATTATCTCTGGTACAGATATATTATGGTCTGTTTGTGCTATAGGACAGAACATCTCTTTAATTGTCCCTTTAACTGGTTTCTTTGCATGTTTAGAAGAACTTTTTATTACATTTTGACGCATTATGAGATTATCCAATAGGAAGGAAGAGGTGGGAACATCACAGACTTTTGGTTTTGTTGTCACTCCTCCAACATGGCGGCTTGTTTGTCGTAACAACTGGAAAACTGTTTCTGTTCTGCCCTTCAGAGACAAACAGCAGGAACTGCTTTTGGTGTTTTAAAGCTCCCATATTATAGGAATTTAAATATTCCTTTATTTATACAGTGCATACATGATCAAAGATGTTTAATGAAGACTTGAACATTGATTTTGTTTGTGTGGCTAAATTTAAAGTTCTATTTTCTATCTTAGCTCCCTCACTAAAGAATGACTGAAATCCGTCCAATCAGAGTCCAGTTTGCAGCATTTGAGCTGAAAGCGTCCACTCAGCAGGTTTACCTCATTTGAATTAGACGGGCCGCTGCTGTCGGCCAATCAGGAGCCTGTATTGTGACGACTTAAGTCTTCACATTCGTTCAGTTTAACTCATTTAGTCCACCTCTCAAAACATCATGAAGAACATTATTCTGATCCTGAGCCAGAGATTTGAAAACAAAATCATGAAACCTGAATAATATGGGAGCTCTAAAGGGTCAAAGGTCATGCCAGGGGTTCAGACTTCAATATACAAAAACTATAACCATAAAAGCCATTTAAATGACCTATAGTCCACTTCAGTACCAACTCCTACCCCGCTGCAGTTGCTGCCTGTTGTCTTCGTAGGGCCGATGTTGCCGGTACACGTTGCCTCTGATTGTTGCCCGGAGAGCGATCTGCTGGAGCAGGGTGTAAATAACCAGCAGACACCACCAGTTGCATACTGGGTAATGTAGTTGTCTGGTGAGTTAGTGTAGTCTCCAGGTCAGTCCTGTTCTCTTCTAAACATCTTAGCTGCCTGTTAGTAGTGAACCTGTTCAGTCAGTTTGGAGTTTCTCAGCCAAACCGGCTCAGTTGATTCAAATGTTTATATCGTTAATGAGAGAGAACAGATGCCTTGCTTATATCAGTCTTAGAGTTTATGTTAATCGATTGATTGATTGGACCCAATCAGCCCGCAGCAGTCCTGTGTGTATATATTAGTGCTTCTATTCCTGGGAGAGATCTATATATATGTATATCTATATATATCTCGATTGTATTTTTGTTGATTATTGATTAGACGATGTAAACAGATCCAGCGCTGGCATCAGTTCTCAGTCGTCATATTTTTGTACAAAAGATTAAAGGAAAAAAACCCAACAAACTGATTATCGACTGGTCTGGGATCAGCTGGGAGGAGAATACCCACAATGCTCTGGGACCAGGCGAGGAGTTAAAACTGGTTTAATGTCTGTTTGCTCTGAACCGAGCGAAGGAGTTTGAGACGGACAGAGAGGAAGAAGAGGAGGAAGAGGAGGACGACATTAACCAACAGAATGTAGAAACGTTTGTTCTTCATCTTTAACGTTCACTTTGGGATCAATAATAATAATTGATGATTGATCGATTGCTTGGTGTCTTTTTTTTTTGTTGGTACTGTACCTTCACTATGCAGCTGGATCTGATATTTATTTAGTTGGTTTTGGCTTAAATTTTGGCTTTTTACCATTTTTCATTTCTCTCGCTCCTTTCCTTCTTCATCTCTCCTACCTTCATCTGGGTGTGTGTGTGTTGACTTGAACCACTTACCAGTTTAGTATTCTAATAGAAAATCTAAAATAGAAAAATGGAAAATTTCGTGCAATATTGGAACATCAGTTTGTTGCCCTCAACTCATTTCTTAACGAGTTAAACACGTGAACGCTTCCAGGTTTTAGCGGTGAGACTTCATCCTGTTCTTCCACTTCCTCTGATGTGAGGTGAACTTGGTCTTGGCTTTTGTCTGTCAGTTCGTTCAGTTACAAGACCTGAACGCAGCATTCGCATCCGAGACGTACTGTGGAGCCAACATGGCTGCCGTGGCCAAACTCTGTGCGTCTGCAACTCTGGTCAAGACTGACCCAAAGAGAATCGTCCATTTTGTTTGCGAACTCCCTGCGGCCCACGAGACGCGATCAGAGCCACCGACCAACAGTGTGATCCTAAAAATATTCTTCCAACAGCTCTGCAGGGTCAAAATCCACTACTGAAGCATTGCAGATATAAACAGCAGCAAGGCATTATGTAAGAGATAATGCCCGATGAGGTGTCCATTATCAGGAATTAATGGACGACGGGGGGAGGCCTGAACCTCCATGGAAGGGTGTTATCCCGCTTATACCATGGTCACCTGCCAAAGAAAAAAAAATTAAGACCATTAATTTATATTTTCATGCGTTTTGTAATCAAAATCTAAAGTTTTTCACAAGCCATAACTCAGTTTCCCTGGTAACACCTGAGGGTTTGACTAATACCTGGAACAATCATTACCATCCCATGAGGTTCTTATGCAACGGAAACGTTGTTCACTGCTCCAGTAAATAGGACGAACCTTAGATAGGACTTGGCAGCAGGAGATATTTCTAGTCCGCTCAGCTCATAGAACCCTTTGGCTCAGCTATCCGACAGTATGTTTAACAACAAGACTAGCTAGCTATCAGCCATGTCATTGTCCCCAAATCAATATCAAGATTTTCACGAACACACAAATTGTAAACGGAGGCTTTGACTGCGTCCCTGTTGCTATGGTTACGCAATTTAGATACAGGCTGATGCTACGTAGCCAGCGCATTAATTTAGAACGTGAACAGACAGTTTCACTGGAACTACTTAGTAGGTGTCCATTATCAGGAATTAATGGACACCCTGCAGCCAATCAGAATCGAGTATTCACCCAGACCATGGTGTAATAATAAACAATGGCCTGTTTGAAAGGATTATTTTGAGTTGACTGATTTTCATTTACTATCGACATGGTAAATATGGTCATGAAAATATGAAGGAGACCATTTTAATGTACATCTTTCTCTCAAATTAATGGATTAATTTATGCCTAAAGAGACCTTCCTGCAACCAGTGGTCAAACTAGAGTAGAAGTAAAATGAAAGTGCATGATTGCCTTGTAACATATTACATCATACAGCATTGTATTGCATCAAGATAGGTCTGAATTGAATCGTATTGAATTGTTAGCTGCTTAAAATGTATTGATATTCAATCAGGCAGTGTTTCCGGGTCCATAGTTTTCCTGCCAAATTGAGCTGGTTTGAAAATTTAGTCCCCGGCTACAAAATAAATGTCACGAGTGGCGGGTTTTTGGGCAACTTTTTGGACATGCTGTGGCCACAATCTGAGAGTGAAAACAAATTTCAGTGTGGAATATGTGTAAAAACACAGTCTGCCAGGTCTGAAGGGGTTTAAAGCGTTCCTTATCTGACTCTTCTAAAGTTGGACGTAAGAACAAAGACGTAAAAAGAAAACTCTCACTGTCTCACTGATGTCCGTTTATCTTTGAGATTATTCACTGGAGTTTGAAAAGGTTTCAAGGATCCAAGGGTCACAACATTTTATCAACACATAAATCACCATGGAAACTTTGATTTGAAGCACCAAAATTGCAGTTATGTGGTTTTTCCCCCAATGTATTCGTAGGCAAATTATTTGTCCATTTCTCTTTGTCACCTCTTGATCTTTTCCCATCATCCAGTTCTCTGGTGCTGATGTTCCTGTTGTTTTCGTGGGAATTTCATCTCTGCTCTCTTTCACATCAGAACCATGTGCTGTTGAGACATACTGTTCCTGTTCAAATGAGGTAAACTGGCTTGTTGCTGTTCCCAACACACACACACACACACACACACACACACACACACACACACACACACACACACACACACACACAAGCACAATTAATAGAGAGGAATTTGTGTTGGTGTTGTAATGTTCTCTCTAAACTGTCACAGTGGGACCCCAAAGTCAAAATATATGTTTATAATTGCTGTTTTTGTATTTTTTTTCTTAAGAAAATTTACAGCATTGACTCACAGTCTTACAAAAGAGTGTGAGAGAGAGAGAGAGAGAGAGAGAGAGAATGGATGAGTAAGTCTGTTTGCTGCTGAATTTCGTTAGAATCAGCTGCTCTGCAAAATGAATCAAAATGGAAACTCTGTCGGATATTAGTCATGGGACTGTCACTGTAAGTCACGGTTTAGTCACGTTAAAGTCACTACATAATCATGTAGTTGAATATCGGCATTTCAGCAGCATTGAAACATTTCATTTAGAAGCCCGCTGTGGCTGAAAACAGGCACTGTGTTGATTTAAGATGCCAGAAAAGTGCTGGAGGAGAAACTTAGTTGAATCTTCACTGCTGTTGGAATATTTATCACCTGAAAGCAGGTATTAACAGATCACTACAGGAGCCATGAGACACAGAATCACTTACAGTATCATAAATATACAAGAGTTTGTCTTGGTGACATTGGTGCGGAAACATCTAGACAGCAGACTGTAAATAAGACTCTAGAGGCTTTGCAGTGTATCACAGATCTGCTGTCAGGCCCGTCTGAATGCATCATGGAGGTTTATTAAAGAACTGTCTGTTAGTTATTAAAGTCTAAATCTCTACCAAGCAGCTAGAAACAGAGAGCTAGCATCACAGTGTCCAATCCCGGACAGCATATAACCAAAAATGACCAAAAAATCAGTCAATTACCAATTTATTTCATCCTGTACTGTTTTCGTTGAAGTTTCTCATAAATTAACAATCCTCCATCTGTCTTTTTTTAAAGTTTAATTTCGCTTTTACCTTAGCTTGTAATTGATTTTCTTCCAGTCCCTGCAAATGGATGATAGTGCACCTATTTTAGAGATTCACAAGGCGTATCCAATTCCAGACACTTACTTAAGTCCGTGTCCGCGTCGAAATTAATCAAATTCTGGACACTTAATTATATTCATATACTCAGGGCTTTGATTAATAATTAAATAAATCTGATTGGCAGTTTCATACATACTAATCTCAAGCGAGTTCACAGGGCTGCCAACTCTCACGCATTGACCGAGAGACTCACGCAATTGACATTTTTCACACACTCTCACGCCACAAAAACAAATTCATAACCGAAAAGAGACACTGACAGCAGGACAGATGAGACAGAGCAGCACCGAGCAGCAGAGAGTTATTCAGACCATCTGAATAGCGAGAAATATACACAAATGTATTATATTGTAATTTCTTCCCATGCATGCTGCTCAGAGTAATCTCAGTCAGCGGCTCTTCTGTGTCTCTCCCTCTCCTCTCAGGCGGGAGTGAGAGTGAGTTGCTATGGTTACGGGGACGCTCTGTGTCTGTCGCTCTGAGACTTTCTCACGGTTCCCAATAATAGGTTTTTTAGGTTAGTATGCCTATGCAAGATCATGAATGTAAGCACCTCAATGCTGAAATCTAGTACTATAACATAATTTTACATTTTTGGTTAATATTATACAGGCTGTTTCTTGACTTAATCCAAGAGGTTAGGTGGTGTAGAAATGCAGGAAATTTGTTTTAAAGAGTAACTAAACCTCAAAACCACTTTTTCAGCTGAAAACTGCTGTAGTTGGGTATTTAGTGTTGTTGATGGATCCAGGTCCAAATTCTAACCCTAACCCTCTACTGGTTGAAACCCGGCTATTACAACTGAATTTTGCTATTGGCTATTTTTTTCTGACACCCCCATCACTGTCTTGTTAACAACAAGACAGTGATGGTTAGCTGACCGGATGCTATGGTGAGCTAGCTAACAAGCTGACATTATCTAAACACTAAATCAATCAGATGGATCAGTGATGAAATGATCAGTTCAGTCAGAAACAGACAGAAATGAACCGTCTGTTCAGATCTGTTGAGACGGACAGAAACATGAAAGCTCTCAGCTGCTGGAAATGCCTTTGACAGTCGGAGGTGTTCAGGGTCTTGCTCATGAGCAGCCAGTAAGGGAAGGGAGAGCGTTACTCATTCAGTTTCAGTGACCCTGATGAAGACCACAAGCCGAAACGTGTTGGTCTAACAATAAAGTTGTTCTATATACTACAAGTGTTGCTGGAGTTTTGACCTTTTTTAGACCTTTTTCCTTTCTCCATGCACCTTGGAAGTAGGTGAAGTTGTGCCAGAAACCCCAACTCTGCTTTCATTCACTTTCAATGCCAGTCTGGGGATTCAAACCAGCAACTTTCTGTCTTTGGGGTCAGAGAGGTTGTGTGTGTGTGTGTGTGTGTGTGTGTGTGTGTGTGTGTGTGTGTGTGTGTGTGTGCACACCACCATAACTCATCTCCTAGCAGCACCATGTGTTTCTCAGATGGAAAATAACTCAGTGAGATTATCCTGAAATGACAACACATGATAACAGAGGGAACAGCAAACCATAACTTATTACTGGGAGTGGGCGGAGAGTTGACACACACACACACACACACACACACGCACACACACACACACACACACACTCTCTCTCTTGGGTGTGTGTGTTAGTTGGGTCAAACAGGGGTTTTGTGGGTTCAAACTACCCCCTGGAGAGAGAGAGAGAGAATGTGCACGTGTGTGTGTGTGTGCGTGCCCCGCCCTAGCCTAAATTACACCCTAAGGATCATGGGTAATCATTTTGGTCCTTAAATCACAGAGAATATGAGTCAGAAGGGAAAACTGTTCTCACCGCACCGTTCTGCTCCGGGCTGCTGCTGCTGTGCATCTGCTGCACAGGAAGAATCTGCACCTGAGGATCCGGTCCGGTCTGATCCGGTCCGGTCTGATCCGGTTCTCTCATCACTCCCTCGGTCTTGGTCAGGTCCGGCTGTCCCAGAGGAAAGTGACATCCTGAATCAGATCTCTTCTTCCTCTCACTTCCTTCTCCTAGACCAGTGGTTCTCAACCTGGGGGTCGGGACCCCCCAGGGGGTCGTGACATAATTTCCAGGGGTCGCGAGATGATTTATGGGATAGCGGAGAAAAAAAATCTATTTCTACTATACATACTATATTATTATCATCATGTCTATTTTTTCAGTTTTTTCTCAACTTTTTTGCCTTTTTAGCAATACTAAACTAAGCAGAAATACTAAACAGCTTTCACTGAAACAAGCTGAAAAAAGATAAAACATCCTTTATATTGTTCTTTCTCTATGCGCTCCTGTAACGGGGGTCGCCAGTAGGCATCAAGTGGTTTTAAGGGGTCACGAGCCAAAAAGGTTGAGAACCACTGTCCTACACAGATGAGTTTCATTTGAAGTCGGTGTGAGATCCTGACCGTTTCCTCCTTAAGTCTGAAGTTTTGCACACAGTGACCTTGAACTTTGACCTTTGACCACCAAATTCTAATCAGTTCATCCTTGAGTCCAAGTGGAAGTTTGTGCCAAATTTGAAGAAATTCCCTCAAGGCGTTTCTGAGATATCGCTTTCACGAGAATTGGATGTACAACCCGAAAACATAATGCCCCCCCCCCAGCACACTGGTTAGAATAAGATTATTTCATGTCTGACCATAGAAAGACAGAAATAATGAGGTAAAAGGGTTTTAATTGATCAGGTTCATATATCATAATTAATTAAACTTTATTAATTTATCATACCATACACCTGTTTGACACAAAAAGTGTATTTTCTTGTATTTTTATATTAGACGCTCTCAAAAAGCCATTTGATTAGGACTTAAAAAACTTGTAGTGAAACCTGCTGGAGCCACCTGAAGAGTTTCATCAGTCTGGTTTCAGTGGAGAGTTTTAGTGTCCCGTGATGGTCTCAGTGTTTCAGAGGCTTTTCCACCCCGAGGAGAAGAAAACTCTGGAGGGAAACTCTGAAAACTTCTCATTTTAGCCATGAAATTGGTTGAAATTTAAAGACGTTGCACACCGGCTCAAAACGCCAGCAGCTGCTTTCTAAAAATAGAAGGAAAAGAGAGGATGAGGAGAACGGATGGATGGTGAGTCAGCTGTCTCACCTCTCTCTCTCTTTGTTTACCTCTCCTAACACAGTGACTCACTCTTAATTCATCTCTCTCTCTCTCTCTCTCTCTCTCTCTCTTCCTTTCTTTCTTCCAAAATCAAAGAGGCATTATTCTAAACCCAGCCGGACTGGATTACTCTCTCACCTGGTGTGTGTGTGTGTGTGTGTGTGTGTGTGTGTGAACCATTAGTGTCACCCGATGCTCTGGGGCAACAGTTGGAAGGCGAGTGGGTTGAATTACACACACACACACACCATCAATTATCCATCCTTACATCCATCCATAGAGAGAAAGAGAGAGAGAGAGAGAGAGAGAGAGAGAGACAGATGGAGAGAGAGTCCAGTAAATCAGATGTTATTGTGTTGAGGTCACGCTGTTTGTTTACAGGCTGGTAGAGTCAGCTTCACTTACAACAAAGAGAGAGAGAGAGACAGAGAAACAGAGAGACAGGTAGAGAGAGAGGCAGGTGAGTCAGCACTCATCTAAGGCACTTAGTCATAGTTTACACACACACACACACACACACACACACACACACACACAGTGATGCTGTCATAACAGTGAGTCAGACTGACCTCGATACTAAAGGAGGTAAACACTCTCTCTCTCTATTCTGCCTCTATCTCTCTCTCAATTCTGATTCTCTCTTTCTTCTGTCTTGTTTCTTTTTCTCTGCTCTATTTCACTCTCTTTCTGGCTCTTTCTATTCCTCTTTCTCGCTATTTTTCTTTTCTTTCTGTCTTTTTTTTTTCTCAATGTGTTTATCTATTTTCTCTCTCTGTCCCTCTCTCTCTCTCTCTCTCTGCTAAGTCTAGCAGTTGCTCCATGACTCAATGGCCACATCACAGTGACTCGGCACAAGTGAGTGTGTGTGTGTGTGTGTGTGTGTGTGTGTCAGGTCTGTTGCATCAGTGTTACACCAGCTGCTGTCTGAGCTGCAGTTCCTCTCTGCACCACTAGAGGTCAGAGCAGACTGGAGGAGAAACGTTTAACTGTTTTATCAGCGAGGCTTTCAGCACAGAGCCAAACATGAAAACATTACAAACAATTTAAAAAATAATTCATCTTGGCCTGGGAATCGTTTATATTTTTAAAAGTATGGGAAGACAACAAATAATACATAAAGTAAAATAAATAATCAAAAAGCCTGGTATTTCATCACCACAATATTAACTCTATGTATAACCTGTATAGAAATTGTTATCCCAAAAGATAATCTATGTATAAAATATAATATGTTCTATATTCTCTAAGAACTGAGGTGTGGATAAGGTTTTGGATTTAAAAAAAACTTAGACTGAAGCCCAAAGCCTCCATGTAAACTGTTATCTCCAAACACAGTGTGTGTGTGTGTGATATTTACAGGTCGACCTTCGCCTCCAGAAGAGAGGATGAAAAATGATTTTGGCAGGTTCCAGGTCTTTAAAAGTATGAAAAGTCACACACAAGAAAAAAAAACAAAAAACATAAAAAGTCACCACTACAAGATAAACTGTATCTTTCATACAATATTATATATTCTACAATATTCTAACATAGGTAAACAGTGAGCGATAAGTGTACAAGGTCCAGAAATTAAAGTCTGGAAACTTTAATGATAATGACTGACAGCTGTTGGTAGGAATCCCCCCCCCAGACTCAATTTTACATTTATTTTAAATTCATTACACTGGATAACACCACTCAGACACTGTGGACATGCAACACTTTCAATTATTTTATATCTATATTGTTATATTGTTATGTATATTGCCTATATCCTTTCTGCACTATTCTTATTCTATCATCTTTTTTAAATGACCTTCTCTTTGTTCTGCTACTGTATTGTACACTGCTGCTGTGACACCCGAATTTCCCCTAGGGGATCAATAAAGTGCATCCTTCTCCTTCTCCTTCTCCTTCTCACGCAAATAAAGCAGAGAACCATTTCTTCCAATAGTTATATAATGTGTAAATCAGCTGCGGTTTTGAAATGCAGAGAGTAAAATCCAGTTTATACCACACCACCAGTCTCTGACCTAGATCCAACTGATCAACAATCAATCATCAGTGTTGATCTATAGGACAGAGAGCTGAGGCATACTGATGAATTTGGAGGCTATATTTTAATTAAAAAAAAAAAAAAAAATCAGGCACTTTCAAGGCTGTCTATTCATTTTCCAAACCGTTTCAAACCTTTTATTTTATTTTTCCTAAAACCCACAAACTTTCAAGGATTTTCAAGGTCCATGGGAACCCTAAATCAACTATGCAATAACACCAACGATGACAACGAGACTAGAGAGAGTTTTAGGTCATAGGTATAGACTATAGGAAATGTACTTTGTTTAATGAAGTATTTATTGTTTAGCCGAAATCTACAACTACTCCATCTCACACAATAGTTGGTTTCTCTCTGATTGTGTGTGTGTGTGTGTGTGTGTGTGTGAGATGATAGTTGACTGTACAGTAAGTGGGGTTAAGTGTTCTGAGAGGAGTGAAAAAGAGAGAGGGAGGGAGGGAGAGGAGGAAAGGAGGCCATGGAGGAGTGACTCAGTGTGTGGTCACTCTGATGTGGTGTGTGTGTGTGTGTGTGTGTGTGTGTATGTTTGTGTGTGAAGGGATTTTCACTGCTCATACTGACTGAAATAACTCCTGGAATGCACTGAACATCACAGACTGATGAGATATAACAGTGCAAGAGGATCTGAGGGAGGAGTTTAATTTAAAGTATAGGCTGATACCAATGGCTGTTGAGATCCATTATTTTAATCGATACACGATCAATACAGACCTAGACTGTTAGTTTGGATGGTAATTAAATCCATGTTTCTCCATTAGTGACATCTAAAAACTTTCTATGGGTTGAAAAGACAGAAGTTGGCGTTTTGTTTGGATATTGTCCTGGCATTATCTTGGTATTATCTTGGTATTATCTTGGTATTATCTTGGTATTATCTTGGTATTATGTTGGTATTATCTTGGTATTATCCTGGTATTATCCTGGTATTATCCTGGTATTATCTTAGTATTATATTGGTATTATGTTGATATTATCCTAGCATTATCTTGGTATTATCCTGGCATTATCTTCGTATTATCCTGGTATTATTTTGAAATTATCTTGGTATTATCTTGGTATTATCCTGGTATTATCCTGGTATTATCCTGGTATTATCTTAGTATTATATTGGTATTATGTTGATATTATCCTAGCATTATCTTGGTATTATCCTGGTATTATCTTGGTGTTATCCCTGTATTATTTTGGTATTATCTTGGTATTATCCTGGTATTATCCTGGTATTATCTTGGTATTATCTCTGTATTATCTTGGTATTATTTTGAAATTATCTTGGTATTATCTTGGTATTATCCTGGTATTATCCTGGTATCATCTTGGTATTATCCTGGTATTATCTTGCTATTATCCTGGTATTATCCTGGTATTATTTTGAAATTATCTTGGTATTATCCTGGTATTATCCTGGTATTATCCTGGTATTATCTTGCTATTATCCTGGTATTATCCTGGTATTATTTTGAAATTATCTTGGTATTATCTTGGTATTATCCTGGTATTATCCTGGTATTATCTTGGTATTATCCTGGTATTATCCTGGTATCATCCTGTTATTATCTTGGTATTATCCTGGTATTATCTTGGTATTATTTTGAAAATATCTTGGTATTATCTTGGTATTATCCTGGTATTATCCTGGTATTATCTTGGTATTATCTTGGTATTATCCTGGTATTATTTTGAAATTATCTTGGTATTATCTTGGTATTATCCTGGTATCATCCTGGTATCATCCTGGTATTATCTTGGTATTATCCTGGTATTATCCTGGTATTATCTTGGTATTATCCTGTTATCATCCTGGTATCATCCTGGTATTATCTTGGTATTATCCCTGTATTATCTTGGTATTATCCTGGTATTATTTTGAAATTATCTTGGTATTATCTTGGTATTATCCTGGTATTATTTTGAAATTATCTTGGTATTATCTTGGTATTATCCTGGTTTTATCCTGGTATTATTTTAGGATTATCCTGGTATCATCTTGGTATTCTCCTGGTATTCTCTTGGTATTAGCTTGGTATTATCTTGGTATTATCCTGGTTTATCCTGGTTTTATCTTAGTATTATCCTGGTTTTATCCTGGTATTATCCTGATTTTATCCTGGTTTTATCTTAGTATTATCCTGGTTTTATCCTGGTATTATCCTGGTTTTATCCTGGTTTTATCTTAGTATTATCCTGGTTTTATCCTGGTATTATCCTGGTTTTATCCTGGTTTTATCCTGGTTTTATCTTAGTATTACCCTGGTTTTATCCTGGTATTATCTTGGTATTATCTTGGTATTATCTTGGTATTATCCTGGTTTTATCCTGGTATCAGGCTGATCTCTGCTGCTGGTATCGGTATTTCTGCATGCCAAACTACCGACCACAGTCATACTATGTAATTTAGATGAGTTTGTGTGTGTGTGTGTGTGTGTGTGTGTGTGTGTGTGCGTGTGTGTCTGGAAAATCTGTGTGCGTGTGTGTTTGAAAGTAAGTCATACTATGTAATTTAACACAGTCATCTTTTGCATTGTTAGTATGTGTGTGCATCATAAGTACTGTGTAATCTAACTCATTTTGGGTATTGTAAGTCACACAGTGTGTGCGTTTGTGCGTGTGTGTCTGTGTGTGTGTGTGTGTGTGTGTGTGTGTGTGTTCTCTACACTCTGCCTGCCATATGCTGTCCTTTTCTAACCACACGCCTACTGGAAGACCACAGGCATGCAGAGAGAGAGACTCTGATCTGAACTTTGCTCTACATCAGTGTTTCCTAAACTCTGGCTGGGGACCCAAAATGGCTCACAGGTCCTTTTTTTTAGGGTCCCAGCATGATCAGAGGGATGTACTGGGATGTTTTAATAGAAACCAGGGAGAGAGTAGAGATGTAGTGCAGGGTAAACCCACCTCATGTCAGTTTAACACCTTTTAGGCTGATGTACTGTATATAATATTTATGACATAAATTTCTAGTGTTTATCATAGTAAACAGCATCATACTGACATGAGTTACATGAGGATGTTAAAGCAGTTCTGTGTATCATTTGTGTGCACACGGGTGTGCGTGTGTAAAATCTGTGTGCGTAAGTGCACTTGTGTTTTTTTTTTTTTTACTTTTTTTACTTACCTTTTTACTAATTATGTGATTTAATATTGAATGACGAAGTGTGCGAGTACACGTCTCTTTATTTGTGTGTGTTTGTATCTACAGTATGTGTGTATCTTACCTCAGTATTCTATAGCCCGCAGATTGAGTTACTGTGGTGGGCACAGCATCTGTCTGTCTCTCACACACACACACACACACACACACACACACACACACACACACACACACACACACACAGAGCAGCTGACTTACTGATAGTGGCCTCAATCTCAAATTTCCGAGAACAAAGTTTTATCTGAACAACAATAGATGGGAGAGAGAGAGAGTGTGTATGAGTTAGCGCTGAACCAGAAAAGATGATCTTTGTGTGTGTGTGTGTGTGCGTGTGTGTGTGCGTGTGTGTGTGTATACGTGACAGAAGATCTTTTTGTGTCTGTGTTTGTTAGAGAGATGCTAGTGTGTGTGTGTGTGTGTGAGTGATTGAAAGGGAGACAGATGAAATCCAGGTGTGTGTGTTATGAGTCATCCTGTATTGTCATGGTGACAATAGGTGGAGTGACATCACCTCAGTATGAGATATGAATTGAGAGATATTCTGCTGTTTCATCAACAGTGAGTTAAAGGAATAGTTCATCCAAAAATTAAAATTCAGTCATTATCTACTCACCCCCATGCCAGTAGAAAATCCGATAAAGTTTTTTAGTCGATGCAAGCTTCCCTTGGGTTTCCAGGTGAAGTAAGTTGCAGAGCTCTCCTAAACAACTGATGTTGCTGGGGACCGTTTCAGACTTCAGGTGTTCAGGTTTTAAAAAATAATGGAAAATAACCATAAAATGGCTCCATACCGCTCGTCCAGCATGATCCAATTCTCCTGAAGTCAACCGATCCCAAACTGACTTGAAAAGACAGACATTTACACCATTATTTAGCTGAAATCGCCACTCTGTTGTTTTCAAAAAACGTCAGGAGTGCGCACGCACCCTGGAAACTCCATAGGAAACACTACTGCGAATGACCAGAAACAAGACTTACGGTTTTGCCATTTAGCCTTCAAAATAATAGCGCAAGAATTTTAAATAGGTAGAAATACTCTTTTAAACCAACTACTTTGTATTTAATCATCAAATTCAATAAGTGAGCACACATATTAATGTTTGACAGAACAGAGACTAAAGTGGTAGTCTCTGTTCTGTGTGTATTCTGCACAGTGTAATACATGCAGCAGTTAAAATGACACATATTATGGTATTTTTCATTATTATTATGACATCAAATATAAAAAAAAAGTAACCCATACACTGATGAATCTTGTTAGCAATGTGATGGGGACCAATAACAAGAACTTCAGTTTTGTCAGGGTTTAGCTGAAGAAAATTTAGAGCCATCACAGTCATGAAGAGTGACTAACTTATTAAATTGTAGGGATGGGTCATGATTTTCGAATTTTCGAATAGTCATTAGGGCTGCAACTAACGATTATTTTCATTGTCGATTAATCTGTCGATTATTTTCTCGATTAATCGATTAGTTGTTTGGTCTATAAAATGTCAGAAAATGGTGAAAAATGTGGATCAGTGTTTCCTAAAGCCCAAGATGACGTCCTCAAATGTCTTGTTTTGTCCACAACACAAAGATATTCAGTTTACTGTCATAGAGGAGGAAAGAAACCAGAAAATATTCACATTTAAGAAGCTGACAGAGAATTTTGACTTATTTTTCTTAAAAAATTACTCAAACCGATTAATCGATTATCAAAATAGTTGGCGATTCATTTAATAGTTGACAACTAATCTATTAATCAATTAATCGTTGCAGCTCTACATTAAATTATAAAAAATCGAATAGTTTATGTGACTATCATCTTGTCTTAAAAAGTATATTATCCCTTGTTTTTAGCGGCACCTTCCGCACATGGGCAGTATAGCGCTGTGAGATGGGCTAGATGCTACAAACAGTAAACATGCAAAGACTGCTGCAGCTGTCAAAAAGTTCTGTGTGGAACTCCTTCGAAAAAATAAACAAAAATGAGGTGCAGTGCAAACTCTGCCAGGTAAAGCTAGCATATCACAAGTCTACAACAACTATGCACAGTCATTTGAGAGCGAAGCACCCAGCAGACGGTGGGGGCCCATCCACACATCAACAATCAACAATGGCTAGCTTTGTCATCAGATGTAGTAAGTTTGATGACAGACGTGCAGAGCAAACAACGGCCCTCACCTCAAAGATGATAGTGAAAGACATGCTTCCCATCAGCTTTGTCGAAGACGAGGGTTTTCGAAGTTTGATGGCATTTGTTGAGCCCGAGTTTACGGTCCCATCAAGAAAATCCATTACCGCAAGACTGGAGGAACTATATGATGATAATGCAAGTGAGCTGCGCACTCGGTTAACGAGTGTTGAAAAACTGTCTCTGACCACAGATTCATGGACAGCACTTACAACTGAATCATATGTAACGGTCACCTGTCATTACATACTCAACTGGGAAATACAGAGTGCTTCTACTGAACACTGGGGAATAAACGGAAAAGTCACAGCATGCGTACATGACAACGCTAGCAACATGGTGCTAGCCAACACTGAATGCCTGGAATGGGACTCTCAGCCTTGTTTTGCACATTCACTCCAACTCGCTATAAACGACGGATTCAAGCTTCAACACATAAACCATGTGGTTGGATCTGCCAGTCGTCTGGTTTCTCATTTCCATCACAGCACAACCGCAACACAAGCGTTGAAACAAAAGCAACAACTTCAGAGCTTGCCTGAGCACAAATTAGTGCAGTACTGCCGAACAAGGTGGAATTCTATTCATGACATGTTCCAGCGACTACTTGAGCAAAGATGGGCAGTATCTGCAGTCTTGTCAGACAGAGCGTTCACCAAACTATCAGATGCACGAACCCTAGAATTGACAGAAGATAGCTGGGGTGTTATGGAGGAGCTCATACCTGTGCTTCACTCACTGAAATGTGCTACTACTGCGTTGTGTGGAGAATCCGGAGTATCCATCTCCATGGTTTACCCGGTTACAGCAGCTCTTCTGTCAAAACACCTCAAAGAAACCCAGGGAGAGTCACGCAAAGTGTCTCAATTCAAGCACACCGTGTCAGCTTCACTGGAGCGGCGACTTGCACCTGCAGATGTCAGCAGTGCTCGCAAGGTTGCATACATCGCATCCTTCCTGGATCCGGGCACAAACACCTGAAGTTCACAACTGATGAAGTTAAACTTGCTGTGCAGGCTAAGGTGTGCGATCTCCTCTCGAACAGCTCCGAGGGCGTGGAAGAGATGGTCGCAGTTGAATCAGACGAAACTGAGCTGTTGGCCAAAAAACCACGAAGTGCCTCTGCCATCGCAGTCCTGTTTGGTGAGGATTACAACGTGGAAACAACGGACACAACTACTGAACTAAACCAGTACTGCCAGGACAAGAGCCCACCCCTCCACATCGATCCCATGTACTGGTGGAAAACCAACGAAAACAAATATCCCCGACTGGAAAAATCAACAAGTGCATACTTGTGTGTGCCTGCAATGTCTGCCACCAGAGAGAGTGTTTTCCACTGCAGGACTTATTGTAAACAGACTGCACTCCCGTCTTCATCTCAACCATGTGGACATGCTCATTTTTCTAAATAAAAATATGGAATAGGCTACAGGACGTGTTAAAAATTAATGTTCATGTTCATGTCAGCATTGCCGTCACTCAGGTATGTTCAGAATTTAGACATGTTCAAAATCATTATCAGTATCATTATGGCTTAGTTGAGTTCAGTGCACACTTTCCCCTGATGTATTAAACAGTTTGTTGTGATAACGTTACTGACTGAAACGATAAACTCGCACAAGCACCTTTTGAGCTGTATTAACACTGATACGTCGCTATATGAGAAATACAGAAATAAGTATAATTTTCCCTTATTCGGTTGTGCCGTTTTTGTTAGCTTTTGTTAGGCCTGAAGAGTCAGGACCATGTTGCCTTAAACATACCGAGTTGTATGACAGGCTGATTCCCAATAACCTGTCCTGTGGAAGAGAAATGATCCATTTCTGTCTGTGTGTTTTATGGGGAAGGAGGTGACGCAGTTCATTATACCCTGTGTTTTATAGGGTTTTTGGGTTTAACAGTTTAAATAGATTCTGTTGTGGATTCTAGCTCATTTAGACAAGCATTGCATCACTACAGAACATGACATCAAAATAAAAAGACAGAGTTGTGAAAATCGTGAATGGCTCTCTCTCGCTCTCTTTGTGTGCCTGCATCCGTGCGGGGGGTGGGGGGGGGGGAGTGTGTGATCTTCGAAGAATGGTCGAATAGTTCCCAGTGAATATCGAATAGTATTTTTGCTTGAAATGCCCATCCCTAGTAAATTGTAAATTTGGCTTTACAGAAAGATACAACTGTGTGTCATCTGCAAAGCAATGATAGGAGATACAGCCAAAGCAACTGATAATATGGCCCAAGAGAAGCATAATGAAAACAAAATAGGTCCAAGGATTGACCCTTGGGGAACCCCACATAACAGAGAAGCAGACAAAGACACATAATTGGCAATAGATACAGCAAACTTTCTGCTGGACAGGTAGGAGGAGAACATGTCAAAGCATTTCCAGAAATACTAATACCATTTACTCAGCCTATCAACTAGGATGGCATGATCAATGATATCAAAAGCTGCACTCAAATGTAGTAACACCAAAATAGAAGATTCACCATTATCAGCTTACGTAAGTATTTTGCTAGTGACTCTTAACAGAGCAGTTTCAGTACTGTGTTTTTGGCAAAAGAAAGATTGAAATTTATCAAAGATGTTATGTCCTTCAAACACCTAGGAGCTGCTCAACGACTACCTTTTCTGGAATTTGAGTCAGTCAGCAGGTTGGAACATGTGCCTGGTGAATCAGGACAAGAAGATAAAGGCATGATGCTCTGATGCCATTGATTTTGTCAACAAAAAAAACAAAAAAAAGAGGCAGAAACAACAGAAGAGCCAGCAAACATAGCTTATAGCATATTACATACATACACAGAATACAGAAAGATATCAGTCGACAATACCCAGTGAACAATGAGAAAGCATCGTTTTCAAATAAAACACACCCCTTGTCTGATAAAGCTCCACCAGATCTGACACAACTGAGACAAACCAGGAAACAGTGGTTGTTATTCTTCCTCTCCTCACTGAGAAGAGACACACTGAGAGACAGACGATAAGATTCACCTTCAGACCAAACCCACGACTTCCACTGAGGGAGGACAGCTACAGGAGGGAATACTGGGATACTGGGATACTGCCACTTCAACCTGCTGCTGACTAAGCATGAATGTGAGTTACAGAAACCGTGACTCAAAGTGAAAGTAACTTTCAGGGAACTTTCTAGAAGACGAAGTGGTACCACAACTGACTGATTCCCTGTTTGAGCTGTCTGTCCGGTGTGTTTTCAGCCTCACTCAGAGATAAAATGTCTTCCAGATCAGAGGAGGATCTCTCCTGTCCTGTCTGCCATGACATCTTTAAAGATCCTGTCCTCCTGTCATGTAGCCACAGCTTCTGTAAAGCCTGTCTGCAGGAATGGTGGACAGAGAAACAAATACATGAGTGTCCAGTTTGTAAGAGCATATCTTTACAGAGGGAACCACGTTGTAACTTGGCGTTAAAGAACCTGTGTGAGGCTTTCTTACTGGAGAGAGATCAGAGAGCTTCAGCAGGATCTGAGCTTCTCTGCAGTCTGCACTCTGAGAAACTCAAGCTCTTCTGTCTGGACCATCAGCAGCCAGTGTGTCTTGTCTGTCGTTTCAGAAAAACACACCAACCACAGATTCAGACCCAGCTGAAGACGTCTCGTTCCTGCAGAACTACAAGGCTACAGTGGAAAGAGTCCAGCGCCCCCTGCTGGAGGATCCACAGCTGGTCTCAGGAGCTCTGATAGACGAGGCCAAACACCTGGGCAACCTGAGCTTCACAGTCTGGGACAAGATGAAGGAGATGGTCTCCTACACTCCTGTGATTCTGGATCCAAACACTGCCTATCCAGAACTCATCCTGTCTGAAGATCTGACCAGTGTGAGATATGGAGAGATTCAGCAGCTTCCTGAAAACCCAGAGAGGTTTGACTACCACCGCTCTGTCCTGGGCTCTGAGGGCTTCAACTCAGGAACTCACAGCTGGGATGTTGAGGTTGGAGACAATACATACTGGGAACTGGGTGTGTTAGTAGAGTCTGACCAGAGGAATGAAGATACATGGTCTGGATTATGGAGAATAGGGTTCTATAATTAAGCAATATTACACGAGAGGGTGTGCTTTACCGTTATTATTGGCACGACAGTGATGCGGTCAGGACCGAGGCACCGAGGTAAGCAGGCTTTCAAAATAAGAATTAGATTTTTGAAAATGCACTTACAGCTACACAGGCTTGCTAGCCTGCTTGTATTAATTTACCACAGAGATTAGCGATTAGTTAGCCTGCTTTGCTTTTATTAGACTAGCTCATATTAGCTGCAAAAATATTTCTGAGTAAAGATAGTTGCATGGTTAGCTGTATAACATACATAACTGTATAACGTCTGACAACAACAATGGCGTACATGTTTGTTTCTTCACACCGCGGCCTCATCAGCTTTCTGACCGTCCGGTCGGTCTGGAGCGTCCTCGCATCACATTTCAACTGCCTGCATCATTTCTGTGTATTTTTTGATACTTGAAACCGTTTGGCCGCTCCGCACTAAAGACGTTGACGACGAAAACGTACAAAAAATAAATAAATCAAAGAGCAAGAGGCAGAGATACCAATTTCTCCTCCAACAGTAGCCTCAATAAACCCGAACGCAATGCAACCAGAAGACATGCTGGGTTTAAGCTTCAAAAGCCCCTGGCGTGTGTGTATGTGTGTGTGTGTGTGTCACAGCATCCTCTGCATCTCATCTATGTCATCAGTTGTTGTTATTCCCTGGTACTGCATCACCGTCATGTCACCCAGGAAGTCATTGTCTGATTGGACGGTGCAGAGGATGAGGTAACAGCAGCGTAAGAACACAGCTCAGCCTTTTACCGGAATATATGTACACACACACACACACACACACACTCACTCTCTCTCTCTCTCTCTCTCTCTCTCTCTCTCACACACACACACATACAGTCCTCCTCTCCCCCTCACACTGTCTGTCTTTCTGTCTGTGTGTCTCTCAGCATCACTGTGCTATTTTGGGAAGCTTACCTCTGAATGATAAATCATTTTCAGGGACAGAAGGAGAGAGACACACACAAGCAGAGAGAGAGAGAGAGAGAGAGAGAGAGACAGAGTGGAAGAGAGAGAGAGAGAGAGAGAGAGAGAGAGAGAGAGAGAGAGAGAGAGACAGAGTGGAAGAGAGAGAGAGAGAGAGAGAGAGAGAGAGAGAGAGATGTCATGGTTGAGTTTGTCAGATCACCTTCAGACAGTGTGACACCATCAGAGTTTGTGATGATTCATGTTTGAGTGGATTTGTGTGCTTATTAAAGATGGGGACTTTTCATTGGGTTTTATTTTTATATAGTTTTCAATTTTTATTTCAATTTCAGTTTAGTTTTACTTGGTTTTCAGTCTGGGTTTGGTCGTTTGTTTTTTATTGAGTTCCAGTTCTAGTTTTAGTATTTTAATAGGACTGGTTGCTTCTTCAAGTTATAATGATATAAGTTCAGAACAGGTATTTTGTATATGTTTGCTGCAGGTATTGTGTAATACAAACAATAAATTAAAAATACTTCTGACAAATGTATTTACATTAATGTTTCTCTTTTTTACCCTGCACATGAACAAAAGACAAAAACTAAAATCACTCCACATATCATTTTTTATCTACTTCGTTTTACAGGTGGACAAGATAGTTTTAGTTCAGTTTTTGTTTGGTCTTTTATAGCCTATTTGATATTTTTTATTCTAGTGTTTTAGAGAAAGGGAGCCGGGTTACTTATCTGTTGTCTGTTTAATTTGATTCTTTTTTCTATGTATTCTACTGTATACATCAGTCGTGTGTTTAATTTGATTCTTTTTTGTCGTGTTTTTTATTGTCTTACTGTCGTCTCTTGTAAAAAGCCAGACTAGGGATGAGAATTGTAAATTAGCACAAACTATAAATGCTGTGATGCACTGCATTGGAAAACTATTCAACAAGTCTCTATGTATACTGTATCTGCCCCTATTAAATAAAATAAAAAAATAAAAAAATAATAAAAACCCTCCCGACTGGAGCGTCCTTGAGCTTCAGCAGCATGAACTAGTGTAGTGTTAAAATAACAAGTCGTGTTCATTTCATGTATTTGTGTGAGATCAGGTTGTGTCTACCACTCTTAAAGGCACAGTATGTCATTTCTGCTGCTAGGGCTCTCTCAATCAAAACAATAACAAAAGACGTAGTTTGATGACATCGTGAAGCAGCGTGGGATCATGGGAGTTTTTTTTACGGGGACAGCTTCGGCGACAGAACGCAGCAAACGGGAATGAATAATGGTGATCCATCATCAAAAACAATAGAATGTAATAAACTACAGAGCGGCTAGAGCGGCTAGCTAGCTAGCTGGCCGACTTCCTTCCTCACTCTCTGATGGATCATCTGGTGTTTCCCGTGTTTCCCCGGAAGTTAGGGGGTAAAGGGGATATGACATCATGACAGGAAGTTAGGGGGTAAAGGGGATATGACATCATGACAGGAAGTTAGGGGGTAAAGGGGATATGACGCCGTGACAGGAAGTTAGGGGGTAAAGGGGATATGACGCCATGACAGGAAGTTAGGGGGTAAAGGGGATATGACGCCATGACAGGAAGTTAGGGGGTAAAGGGGATATGACGCCATGACAGGAAGTTAGGGGGTAAAGGGGATATGACGCCATGACAGGAGACCAAATGAAACGCACCGTTACCTTGAATAAAATTACGGATTTCTCTGGGTTTGAACATTGATGGAAACATTTGGGATAATGTAAGTACACAATTAAACTAAATATATAACACAGGTCTAGTCGTTTTTAGATATTTTAATGCGGAAATGTTACATATTATACCTTTAAAGTTAAAAGTCTTTCTGCAGCCGCCCAGGTTCACCCACAACCACAAACACTCCTGTTTATACTGCAGCAGCTCAGATGGATTAAAAAGGGAGAACGGCTTCCAACCACAGACTGTAAAAACAGATGGAGTAGGGAGTCTTCTTCACCCGCTGTCTTCTGAAGAACCGTTTTGAAGCTGGAGATTGTGTTTGCGGCAGTGGTTCTCAACGTGGGGTCCGGGGACCACCAGGGGTCCTTGAGGGGGTTCCAGGGGGTCCCCAGCAAACTGATGCATTGTTAGACTTCACCATTATTTCATTTACAAGAAGTTAACACCATTAGATGATGTAGAAAAATGACTGTTTTGATCATAGTTTCTCTGTTATCTCTCTACCTGCAATACAGACAGTCATGGAGTTCTGGACAAAATCATATCTGACAATAAAAATATTCTCAGATTTGGGTTCGAGAGACAAAATCTCATCTAATGGGGGTCTGTGGCTCTAATGTGTATTAAATTAGGGGTCCTTGATATGAAAAAGAGGATCGCATCACTATTATTACAATGTTAATGTTACTTTTTTTTTAATTAAATCTAAAATATAAAGGTTGCTGTCTATACACGTTTCCATCTGGGTGATCTGATATTATTTTATGGCATTTCTGACTCACAGACTGTCACTGCCCCAGTTCCTCCATAAAACACTCCAGCAAACAAACATGAAGCAGAGAGCCGCTCTGACTGCTGAACACACACACACACAGACACACACACACACACACACACAGCAGACCGGCTGTAGGTGTGTCATGTTAAAGGTTAACTGGCACATCAAACAGTGTGATCGGCCTACCTGTTATCTGAAACCAAACAGCGGTGCTATAAAGCAGCAGGAAGGGCAGAGGAAGGCCACAGAGTCCTGTATCTACACTTCTGACAGTCAGGGCATCACAAGTTCCCAAACCCCTTCTCTGTCAGCCATGGCTGTTCAAAGGTCGCAGGAATATGTATAATAATAACAACTAATACTAATAACTTTATTTATATAGTACCTTTGAGTTTACAAAGTGCTTTTGACAGTCAAAATAAAAGCAGAATACTCAAAATTAATAAAAAAAATAATAATAATAAAGAAACGGAACAGTGTGAAACAGGAATTAAACAAGAATTATTTGTTCCATCTACTGTCTGGGTGCTTTGACCTCTGACCTTTGCCCTCTTTACTTGTTTGTAATATTAGTAATCTAGGAATTGAAAATGATTCTACTGTTGGCCTCACAGTAAGTCTCTCTGGGTAAGAGAGTCAGCTAAATGACTAAAATGCCAAAAATGTAAATGTGACTGTCAGCTAGCTGACTGGCTAGCTAACCCAGGCATCTGGTCAGATAGCGTGTTTATGCACATTAATATCCTACTATAAAATGAGGAAAACTCTGTCTGTCTGCATCCATTTTGCTCCTCAGTGGGTTGGTCAGTCAATCTGAAACTGCACATGGGCATTGAGCATTCGCACAGGCACGGACTGATGAAGCTGATTTTTCCATTTTCCGGGTCTGGACTAGTTCTGTTTATTTTCAGGATATCCAAATATTCTGTGCATGTAAATACCCTGTTTACAATAACTAGGATAAGCCCAGATCCTGAATATGAAATATGATATGGTGATATGAACCGCTATATTCTGCCATGTAAACACCATATCCTGTTTATTGTTGGGTTTGGCGAACAGCACAAACATTGTTTCCATGGAGTTGTGAGCATCAAAATTACCATATAAACTTATCACCAGCAATAACAGACCTTAACCAGGATAAAGCTCATATTCTGAATATTAATGTGCTTGTAAACACACTCAGTGTGTTGTTAACAGATCTGATTTGCCTGGTAGTTAACGTTGCATGGCCAGTTGAGCCTGCTGGCTAGTTAGCTAGCTAACAGTTTGTTCAGGTTAACTGAGCTGACTCTTCTCAAGCTACAACTCTTCATGTTTTGGAGTAGAGACTAGGGCTAAAGACAAGACAGTTTACTGTGTCACAGTAACCTACATTTGGAAACAAATCCACCTTATCACACTATTCACTTTTACTGAGAACGTTACTGAATGGATCTACAGCCACACCACAACAAGCTGACTCAGCTGCTCTCTGCTGACAGCTGCTTGCACTTTCTTAACAATTCTCCAGTGTTCCTCCATCATGGAGACTCAGCTGACTCATGACAGAACTTCAAAGCCTCTATAAAACAGCATGTTTCAGTCCTGACCACACCGCTACATGTTACCATACGACCACTTCATGGCTTGTGTGTGTTTAGGAGCGGTGCTGAGTGTGTGTTGGAGTGTGTGTTGGAGTGTGTGTTGGAGTGTTTTATGGTGGAACTGCCATGATGACAGACGAGTCTTCATCAGCCTGGAGTGATAAGAGCTGAGAGTCAGGAAGTGATCAGGTGACTAATGTGTGTTTACACAGAAAATAACTGATTTCCTACAGTACGGTGGAGGACAGAGGCAAGTGAAGTGGGTGTGTGTGTGTGTGTGTGTGTGTGTGTGTGTGTGTGTGTAATGTGTAAACACACACGCCTGGGAACTGACAGATACGACCACAGTCTCCTACTGTTGGCAGCTCTATTGGACCAGTTAGGGGTGAAATGCCTTGCTGAAGGGCGCCTCAGCAGTAGCTACCAGCGGTGGAAGCTCTCTCACATGATCCTGATCCAGAACTTGAGTTTAGACGTGCAGATCTGTAACAGTCACACCTGCAAGCGATTCACTAAGCGACCGATTCGCCTGCATCCATTTTCTTTTCAAGTCTGTTGTTATTAGGACTAACATTGTGTCGTCATGCTATTGTTGATTTTGTTGTTTTGTTTGTTTGTCTCTATGTAGTGCAGGCTCTGTTTGTATCTGCATATTATTTCACTGTTTTTATCGTTGATTGTATTTCCAATGTTTTTATTCTTAACGTTTGTGCTTTCAACTATTGCCTGCCCGGGGACTACAGTACAGATGAAAATTAGCCTTTTTGGCTAACTCTGGCATATTTTCAGAAATGTTATTAATATGCACGGTCCCTGTCAAATATAAAGTAAGTAAAAAAAGTCAGTAAAATGCAAATGAGCGCGATATTCACAGCGGGACAACCAATCGGATCTGGGGGGATGGACAGACAGCTGAGTCGGCATGGTGGAGGAGAAAATTATAATCTGAGTTTCGGAATTTCCTAAACTGTTCGATCTTTCCCTTCCTCAATACAGAGACTGTGGCTGTGGCCGAATGGATCACTGTCTGTGTTTCAGGGCACTAAATACGTACGTCAGACATTTTTTGTTAGTGTCCGAATCACAAAATGATATTGTGGAATGATTTTGAGGGCGCTACATATTTCCCACAATGCACTGTAATATCTAGTGAACAAGCCTGGTCACTAAAACGGTGAAAGTACCAAAATGCATTGCGAGTCTGTCGTCACCTGGCCGTTACCAAGCAACCAAGCTCTAACCCTTCTGTGGTTTTATAATGACGCATCCTCTTCTTCACCAAACCTCGTTTACTAATGCAAGTAAATAAACTTTTTTTGGTACCAAAAAGATGTCAAGCTACTCTAAAGATGTTTTCTTTTAACTGCCAATTCATAACTAATTATAAATGCACGTTTTGTTAAGCTAATTTGAGCTTGTTAATGCTAACATTAACATTGCGGTCTGTTGTTCAGGAAGGTATTTATCTCTAGCTGCAGGTTATACGGTACAGAGCTTATTGTAAGGTGTTTTTTGTTAATGTCAGTTAGTAAGAATCCAAAACCGCACAGCTGGATTGGTGAAGTGCTGACTGTGTGAAAATAAACAGAAAAAAGAAGCCGCACACAACTCCGATGCAGAGAATATTTATTCACCGACATGAGGTCGGAAAACGCCTAGATGGGAACGTCGGTGAATATTTTTTTCTGTTTAATGTCAGCTAGTGACACATATATGGCTTTGAAGGAATATTGGTAACTTGTCAAATGTTAGCTGAAACATTTGTTTATGCGACTGGTGAATGCAGATGCAGGTTGATGATGAATGATGATGAATTAATTGTCCGAATTCACTCATTAATCATGTGTGATTTACCGCTAATTAGTGCACTAATAGAGCAGCACTATATAGGGAAATACAGATGAGGGAATAGTGATCCATTCCACAGCCACAGAGAAACACTGCATGGAGGAGAGAGGCAGAAGGAGTCTCTGATGTGTAGACGTTATTTCATAATATGATGACATATAATGACATTTCCTTAAACAAACAGTGTGCTGGGATAAATATAAACCGTTAAACCGTATAAACCAGCAAAAAAAATACAGAAAAAAGACTGAAACTCGATATGCTGCGTAAACAAACTTGATCAGCTGAACAAAGCGCAGCCTAACTTGGTGGCTTCTGGGTCAGTTCACCACAGAAACGCCCACAAGCGGCCCAATAGGCCGACCAGCAGTAATGTCATGTGAATTCGACACTTGCGGGCGTGGCTTCACTGTTACTGCCTCTATAACGGGACGGAGAAGTCAGCTAAATTTAGGTTTACATCCGCATATAGGTTTATGTCCACACCGTGGCTGTTAGCGGAACAGTTTTTAATAGTTGAGCAACGCGTTAGAATATGTCTTAACTTCATTATTCGTCATTTCTACTTACATTATTTCACCCATTTCAAGAATGATTGGCAAACGGGATCCAAGAATCCCATTCATTTCACAAAAAAAAGGATCTGGATCGAATCTGAAAGACCCGAAATAATGACAACACTTGAGAGGAGGATTTGGTCATAAGTCATCCAGTGTGTCCGTCAGCAGCCACATGTTCTGTCAAGGGGTGCATCCCAAGTCTCTTAAATTGCATCCACGTTTCCCTCACTTGCGTCCTTTCCTTGCATCTTAGTCCCTCCCACCGAGGATACATGGAGAGACGCAAGGAAACCATGCGAGGAGAGAGGAAACGAGGAAATATATATGTAGAGAAATGAGACGTCCTTCCCTCTGAAGCGTCATGTGAAGCGACGTCATGATGTAATTGACGTCATGGCGTTCAGCTGAAAGTCTTCCGGGAAGGAAGGCTGCTCTCGTGTCTCCTCGCTCAGAGCTCCTCAGAGATCCCTCCTCGCTCCTCCCTCCTCGCTCCTCAGAGACCCCTCCTCACTCCTCGCACCTTGGAGCAGAAAAAAGAGCTTTGGGACGAAGAACGACTTCCGGTTCAAGCGAGGAGCGAGGAAATATCAAATAAGAGACTTGGGATGCACCCAATGTGTCCTCAAGCCGGAACCCTAAAACCCTCTGAGTCCTGCTGTGATGAAGGGCTGCCGAAATAAACAAACTAGAACTTGAACTTGAACTCACGCTCGCTCTCAGTTAGTCTATCTGCCCCCTAGCGGCTGTTAGGAGACATGTCGGTGTCTCCAGACGACTTCACTGGACCAGGACCTCCTCCGACCTGTGGAGCTGCTTCACGTCTCTGACTCTGTGTTTCCGTGTTACCCGAAGGAGCCTGGAGGTGTTTGTTTGTTTTCTTCCTCCTGTACATTCTTCTTCATCCTCTGTATGGAGAATTTGAGCTCCTACCCTCCGGATGGAGATTTAGACTACCAAAGGCCAGGTCTAACAGGTTGAATAATTATTTTATTTCTCAGGCCACCAAACTGTTAAATGCCCATGATGACCCAGCTCAAGTTCAGTTTATTGTCATTCCTCTCCTTACAGGTTATGCAAAAAGCATATATATAGTGCCCCCGGGGCCATAGTGCAATACATAAAAACAGTGAATTAAAACAAAGCAATAAAAACAAGCATAGAACACTAGGAGCAACAAACTTAAGAGCTACACTTAAGATTAAAGTGTTGAAACAGCTGATGATTAGTTTCCCATTTAACTACTGGGGGCTGATGATGGTTTTAGCGATGGCTAAACCTACTCTAGGTTTCCTGTTGTCACTTGATGTATTCATGTATTTTATTATGTTTTTTGTACCTGAGTCTGTGTGCCTGTGTCTCTGTGTGTCCTCTGTTTTATCTGGCTGCAAGACAAATTTCCCCTCTGGGACAATAAAGTTGAAGTTGAAGATGAAGTTGAAGTTCTGTCTTGTTGTTTTTTCTCCACTTCCTTGTCCAGTTTTGTCCAGACCAGGTCTCCGGTGTTTGCGGAGCCAGTATAAAGTCCCGGTGACTCACCTTCGGGCCGCGATCCGCTGCTTGGTATCCAGCGCTGTGGGACTGTTTGACTTTTGAGTGTTATCAAGCAGAAACTGAGATAGGCGGCTCAGGACTTTGCTTTGTGTCCACCTGGCCACCCATACAAAAACATTTTATAGGAATCGTATAAGGTCTTTTGTAGGATCCCTGTATAACTTACAGCAGTGGCTCCCAACGTGAGGTCTGGGGACCACCAGGGGTCCATGAGGGGGTTCCAGGGGGTCCCCAGCAAACTTATGAATTGTTAAACTTCAGTATTATTTCATTTACAAGAAGTGAACACAGTTAGAGAATGTAGAAGAATGACTGTTTTGATCATTGTTATCTCTCTACCTACAATACAGACAGTCATGGGATTCTGGACAAAATCATATCTAACAATAACAATATTCTCAGATTTGGGTCCGAGAGACAAAATCTCATCAAATAGGGGTCTGTGGCTCTAATGTGGACTAAATTCGGGGTCCTTGATATGAAAAAGGTTGAGAATCACTGACTTACAGGATTCATAGGAGATCTTTGTAAAGTGGCTCAGAGGTTACTTGTTATGAAAGCGGCCTCTTGCATAAAGTAAGGAGCGTAACTTGACAGATGAAAAGCAGAACGTTTACAAACATTTACAAACAAGAAAGGTTAGATTCCTGTAAATCTTTTCCATGTGTGCAGACAGATGGACTGTTCCTGCAGCTGTGCTCACTAACATGCTCCTCACACTCAGATCGGGTCGTCCGTCCGTCCCATTCTCCTGAACACGATATCTCAGGAACGCCTTGAGGGAATTTCTTCAAATTTGGCACAAACGTCCACTTGGACTCAAGGATGAACTGATTAGAATTTGGTGGTCAGAGGTCAAAGGTTAAGGTGACCGTGACCTCACAAAAGACATTTGACAAGGCCATAACTCAAGAATTCATACGCTAATTATGACAAATTTTCACACAAATGTCTAATAGGATAAAATGATGAAGTGATGACGTTTTATATCCAAAAGTTCAAAGGTCAACTTCACTCTGACATCATAATGTTTTGCTTACCACTGTAGCTGAGAAAACCATCTTGGGTCATTCTACAAAAACAGTGGAAGAGCTGTCACTTACTTTTGCAGACAACAAAATCCTTTAAAGGAATAGTTCACCCAAAAATGAAAATGCTGTCATCATCTCCTCCCCCTCATGCCAAATGAAACACAGGTGAAATGTGTTAGTCCATATAACACACAGGGAGGCTGCAGCACGACTTGGTAGCAGCCTTCTCCAAAACAACTGAAGTCAATGGGGACCTGTTCTTTAGAGCTCCAAAACAAAAACAGCCAAACAGTCACACTGTGAATAGAAAGACTTATACACCTTTATTTGTTGCAGATCAATCAGCTGTAGTTCAGATTTGCACTAAATGATGGTGTAAATATACTGTAGGTCTTTTTGGAACTCTGAAGAACTGGTCCCCACTGACTTCAGTTGTTTTGGAGAAGGCTGCTATGGAGTTGTGCTGCAGCCTCCCTGTGTGTTATATGGACAAGCTTCACCTGTGTTTCAACTGGCATGAGGGGGAGGAGATGATGACAGGATTTTCATTTTTGAGTGAATTGTTCCTTTAAGTTTACCTAATAATCACATTAATTATATATGTTCAATAAAGACTGTCCTTGCAATGATAAAACAAAGTTTATTGGCGGAGGCATACAACCGTGAGGCGGTTATTTCTAAACATCGAACAAAAAGTTCGGAACTTTGTGTTTGGTAGATTATTTCTCTGTTGTAATAATGCTTCTTGGCAATACATTTTATACCGTTGGAAAGCCTGTTTATTTCCCTTTTAAATGGTGCCCCATTTGTAAGGAACATGCATTTGTGGGATGAGCAGCACAGCTGAGTATGTGGGTTGCGCTCATGAAAAATTTGCCAAATCTTCTCTGCCAATGCCAAACAGCTTATTCTGTTGTTGCTATTGACTCTTGTTTTGAGCTTCCGGTACCCCCAGGTGCTGACAATCAGGTACCTGATTGGCACCTGCACTGGAACCTGAACATGTGGAGGAACGTTATGTTCAGCGATGAGTCCAGATTCTGCCTATGGAAGTTGGATCGTAGGGTCAAAGTGTGGAGAAGACGGGGAGAACGCTATGCTGATCGCTGCACCGATAGAGTAACACCTTTTGGTGGAGGCGGTGTGATGGTGT
>NW_027280890.1:10000-17500 GCF_046629955.1 Centroberyx affinis | reverse complement strand
GGCTCTGCTCTAGCAGCTCCCTGCTTACCCAGCAGCATGCTGAAGGTCCAGCAGGGGGCGCCATGCAGATCCCCCCCCCCCCCCCCCCCCCCCCCCCATGGGAGAATACAGAGCAGAGCCAGAGAAACACTCAGCAGTGTTGACACTTAAGAGCCACAGTGGCTCGACTGCATAGACTATAACAGGTGGAGGCTGGGGAGGTGGAGGTAAAGGGGAGGTGGAGGTGAAGGGGAGGCGGTGGTAAAGGGGAGGTGGAGGTGGAGGCTGGGGAGGTGGAGGCTGGGGAGGTGGAGGTGAAGGGGAGGTGGAGGTAAAGGGGAGGTGGAGGTGAAGGGGAGGTGGAGGGGAGGTGGAGGCTGGGGAGGTGGAGGTAAAGGGGAGGTGGAGGTGAAGGGGAGGTGGAGGGGAGGTGGAGGCTGGGGAGGTGGAGGTAAAGGGGAGGTGAAGGGGAGGTGGAGGTGAAGGGGAGGTGGAGGTAAAGGGGAGGTAAAGGGGAGGTGGAGGTGAAGGGGAGGTGGAAGTGAAGGGGAGGTGGAGGTGAAGGGGAGGTGGAAGTGAAGGGGAGGTGGAGATGAAGGGGAGGTGGAGGTAAAGGGGAGGTAAAGGGGAGGTGGAGGTGAAGGGGAGGTGGAAGTGAAGGGGAGGTGGAGGTGAAGGGGAGGTGGAAGTGAAGGGGAGGTGGAGATGAAGGGGAGGTGGAGGTAAAGGGGAGGTGGAAGTGAGCCAAGCAGCAGAATGAGCAGCAGTTGTGCAGCAGGACTCAGTGAAGGAGGAGGAGGCCATTTAAACAGACCGCCTTGTTATGAGAATGGATCATGATTGGTGTGTGTGGTGATCAGCTGGTAGATGACCAGCAACACGTGACGTCCGTGTCCTGCCTGAACTAACGCCATGCTTCATTTGAGCTACTTAATTTGAAAGTTACATTATTAGTTACTGCCAAAAGTAGTGGAATTACAACACTGGTTATAAAACAGAAAAAATAAAGTATTAAAAAAAACAAAAACTATGAAATAACACAAATGGAATCATGCAGCGACCAAAAAAAGTGTTAAACAAATCAGAACTATCTTATATTTTAGATTCTTTGCCTTGATGGAAAGGCAAAAGGCTTTGGAAAGAAATTCATACATAGGATCAACTTCACTTTTTATATTTGTCTAAGAAACTCATTTTAAGCATTTAAGCAGAAGCCTTTAGATCAGAATGACTTTAAGAGAATGAAACACAGAACATTCAGTCAGACTGTGGACTGGTGTGTGGGTTTTGACTCCAGGACTGTTCTGGTCTGCAGAGGGTTAATCAGCACTTTCCCAGTTCCATCTGTGTGTGTGTGTGTGTGTGTGTGTGTGTGTGTGTGTGTGTGTGTGTGTGTATTTCTGTCCCGTTGGCATCGGGACGTGCGACGTGTTTACAGAGCAGGTTGTGTTCGGGGGAACGCATCGCCGGGGCAACCACCCGCTGAACTTTTGTTCCCGTTTGTTGCCGTGCCGACAGCGCCCGCATGTAGTAGCGAGCGAGCGAGGAGGAGTGAAGCCCGCCAAAGCTCAGCCAATCAGGAGGGAGGAGGGAGGCCGCACTGCAGGGAAATACAGCAGCTGGGAGAGAGAGAGAGAGAAATCCTCTGTGTGTGTGTGTGTGTGTGAGAGAGAGAGAGAGAGAGAGAGAGAGAGAGAGAGAGAGAGAGAGAGAGAGAGAGCGAGAGAGCGAGAGAGAGAGAGAGAGAGAGAGAGAGAGAGAGAGAGAGAGAGAGAGAGTGTGGGTGGTCACACACTGTAAAAAGTGACACACGCAGCCATTTTGTCTTATGCATCTTATTCCAGCATTTATTTGTTTCATGCGTTTATGCTTTAGTTCTTTCATCAAAAATCACTAATGACAAGTTGTTTTTCATTCATTTTCATGAGCTTACATCCTTGATAATAATATTTTTAATACTTTTTAACACAAGGTAACTTGACGTTTTCAAACACGTCCTGTGATTCAAGACATTTCTTTCTTGTTCCAGCCTCCATTTGTTCATAATATAAGTCATAATATCATGCGTGTGTTTTCCCGCCACGGAGCAGAGGAGTAATGTCTGGAACGCTGCCAAGAACACATTCCACTGAGAGAGAGAGAGAGAGAGAGAGAGAGAGAGAGAGAGAGAGAGAGAGAGAGAGAGAGAGAGAGGGAGGAGGGAGGGTAAGGTAGAAAGAAAGGAAGAGAAGAAGGAAGCAAGGAAGGAAGGAAAGAAGGAAGAAAATAAACAGAGGGGGGAAAAGGAGAGAAGGAAGGAGGGAGAGAGAAAAGGGAGTCAAAGAAAGAAAGAAAGAAGGGAAAGAAGCAAGGAAATAAGGAGAAGAGAGAGAGAAGGAAACTCTCTCATCCACAAATTTGTACATGCTTCCGGAATTCACTGGAATTGCTTGTGTGTGTGTGTGTGTGTGTGTGTGTGTGTGTGTGTGTGTGTGTGTGTTCCTGTTGCCTTTTAGAAAATGCTTATTGGGTTTCGCTGACAAGTGAAACCCTGGAGGGGAGGGGTGGTATGTGTGTGTGTGTGTGTGTGTGTGTGTGTGTGTGTGTGTGTGTGTGTGTGTGTGTACAACAGGGTCATGTTAAGTAGGCTACCGTTTAGTTAAACCCTGAAGGCCACAGCATGAGAGAGAGAGAGAGGGAGAGAGAGAGAGAGAGAGAAGGAGAGGGGCCTCTTAGAGTGTGTGTGTATACATGTGTGTATTTCTTTGTGTATGTGTGTGTGTATATCAATGTGTAGTGTATTTGTACACGTGTGTGTGTGTGTGTGTGTGTGTGAAGGGAAGGGGCACATGAGGCGCTCACGTGAAGGAGAGAGAGAGAGAGAGAGAGAGAGAGAGAGAGAGAGGTGACTGGGGCAGCACATGGTACGAGAGCAACTTTACTAGAAATACTACCCCACACACACACACACACACACACACACACACAGACACACACACACACACACACACACACACACACACACAGACACACACACACACACACACACACACACACACACACACACACACACACACACAGGTCAGTTTAGGACAGTATCCACACACACTGAACACATGATGTCATGACTGCCAAAACATAAACTAAAAAAAGCCTGATACTGTATTATTATTATTATTTTTCCTGATCATGTGAGACATTATTAGATCAAGATCAATTCTTACACTATATTGGGTGTAACATCAGACTGAAGATGTTATTACATGATATTATAATATATCATAAATATGTAAATGAACTGCTATGCAGACACAGCTGTATTACATACTGTGTCATTAATATTTGAATTTACTCGCTATGCTGTCACAGCTGTATTATCATAGTATTATTAATATTTTAAAGCAGCACTTCACATGTTAACGGCCCCAAATGGCAGTGAGAGGAAACTGTTTGAATTTTGAGGACTACATTACCCAGAAACCCTGTAAGGTGACAGCTTCAGTGTAATAATCTGCAATATTTTCCTCTAAGCCTTGTTCAGACTGCCAGCCCAAATCGGATTTTTGGCAAATCCAGATTGGAGTCGGATTGAATCAAGTCTGAACAGCAGAAAACTACATGGAAACCGATTTTTGCAAATCACGGTGTTTTTTAATGCATTTCTTACCATCAACAAATCCTATGAAAATAACAAAATTAGCAATGAATTTGTTTCGCTAACAAGTCTCGTCCATGTATCCGGGTCCCAGTGCAGCCATGTCCCAGCAGCCATAGAACTCCATTGTATTAAAAAAACGATTAAAAACCCGTCACAGAGCCATGCTGCTGCTCTGCAGCATATTTCATCATCACCATGCACCGGGCCGGACCACTTTTTCCTCAAACAACTTAATAAGCCGGCTGTAAACACTTTGCCATCTCAGGAAAGTAGTTCCGTAGCACAGAAAATAGTCCCCCGGCGTAATGAAGAATTTGTTCCCGTTTGAATTTGATTTGGGGTAATAACTACAACAGCCTGACTTTTCATGGTAACAGTTAGCGATTTTTAAAATGTAAACTATGTCTTTGTGAGCTGAATTTAAAGGTTTTTATCTTACAATTGGAGCCAATGAGTTCCGGTTGACGGCTAAAAACGGAACATGGGAAGTCAGAAAGTAACGGGAGTAGAGCAAACGCATTGTTGATTTTGTTATTTTCATAGGATTTGTTGACGGTAAGCAATGCATTAAAAACACCAGCCGCATCCTTTGAGCCACATTTGTATGAGGTTTGAATGTGATTCAGATCAGATTTCTACAGCTGCATCTCAGTCTGACGCTCTGGCCGCTCAGAACGGTTTTCAAACTGTCCTGTACGTCCCTCACAGCGCGACACGTGCTGCTGGCGTCACTTCCAGAGCGCCAGAAACCAAAATGGAGAACGTGAACAGCAGCCGTCGGGATGTTGCTCTGCTGCGACGAGGACTTCTGCACCGCGACTCGACCGTCCGGCGGGGCGGAGGCAAAGGTGGTGCGTCTCCGTTCTGCATTTGCAGCTTTTTGTTTTGGTTTTGTATCTGAAAAAACGTGCCGTCGGTTACCGTGCGTACACACGGCGACGACGTTACCACGGCAACCGATGCAGATAGCTTATCGGTGCCTGAACACACAAATCCGACCTGCTCACTTGCAAATAACAGTGTGGACAGTCAGAACTAAAGATCGGATTTGAGAAAGAAATCGGATTTTGCCTGCAGTCCGAACAAAGTCTAACTCAACAGTGATCCAACCTATATCCAGTTCATAAATCTTCTCCTCTGTCTGTTCTAAACAGCCGGTGTCTGGTCGCTCTTTCCTGGGAAAAATCCTCTGCCGCACAGGAAGTGATGCGTTTTATGTTTCCGGTTTGTTTGGAATCAACAGAAGAAGAAGAAAGAACTGGGTAGTTAGCATGAGCAGTGATAGCTACCATGGCTGAACAGACAGAGAGAAGAGAAACTCAAACCGCAGCAACAGAAAATCCAAGCTCCGCCCCCACACTGTTTGATTGACAGGTGATCTGTGGGAGGAGCAGAGCAGAAACACCACAGACATGAGGCTGAGGGACAAAGATGGAGACTGAATAAAAACAATAGAGGAACTTGTGGATTTCCACTTTAATTGAACTGTTATGCTCACATGGTCACATTTATTGGGTATTTTAAAATGTGATTCAATCAATCTGAACTGAGGACTGCATCTATCTTTCTGCATAAATATAATTTAGAATAAAAATAAACAATTAAATTAAATACAATTAAAAATTATAATTGTTGAATCTGTGCTGACATTACAGAATGTAAAACTGTAAAATGTTTTGGCGAATGATATGATGATATTTGGAGCTGCCTTGACCTGGTAACAGCATATTGTGTGTGTGTGTGTGTGTGAGTGTGTGTGTGTGTGTGTGTGTGTGTGTGTGTGTGTGTGTGTGTGTGAGGTCTTGTAAAGTAAACCACATACAGGAATACCTTTGACGTGTTCTCAGCAGCGCACTGACACATGTTGTTCACCTCACATGTTCACACACTTTCACTCGCGCACACACACACACACACACACACACACACACACACACACACACACACAGGGCTGCAGATGACGTGGCTTCAAAATAGAGCTGTTAACTTGCAGAGAGAGAGACAAGGAGGAGGAGGAGAGAGAGAAGGAGAGTAATAATAATATAATATTAATAAGTAAGATTCATATGTTCTTCTGTTTAATTTATTATCTGAATGCTCTTGCTTGACTTGTCTTATTTAGTAATGTATTCACTATTTACTCTGTTGCTAGATTAAGTTAGTTCCTTGTTCATATGGTACTCATACCAATAAAAAGCATGATGGATTGAATTGTATTGAATGGAGAAAGAGCGAGAGAGAGGGAAAAAGAGGGAAAGGAAGAGAGAGGAGGTAAGAAAGGTTAAGGAGAGTGAGAGAGAAGGAAGGCGAGAGAGAGAGAGAGAGACAGAGAAAGAGAGAGAGAGAGACAGAGAGAGAGACAGAGAGAGAGAGACAGAGAGAGAGACAGAGAGAGAGAGAGAGAGACAGAGAGATAGACAGAAAGACTTTTGACTTTTGATGTTCCTTTAATGAACCATTATCTTAAAATAATAAGAACAAACTGGAAAAAACACCCGCGTATGCTAGCCAAGTTAGTACACCACCAGACCCACACACACACCCACACACACACACACGTGCACACACACACACACACACACACACATACCCAGACACACACACACCTCCCCAACAACACACAGGAAACAAAACAACAAGGATAAAAACCACGACAACACCTGTAACGCAATAAACCTGTCAGAGCCGAACTGACAACTCACATTCAAATACAAAGCCAGCCCCCAAGCATTCCTAAAAGCCTCAATGTAATTTATCAAACAATAATACATCTGTGACACATACAGCTGTGACTATCCCTCTGAACACAGCCACAGGATCAGTCGGCCCAGCACCTCTCACCTTACTTAGCCTGCCCAAACAGAAAGTTCATTAGTGTACACACATTTTTCCTTCTGAGCGAATACACCGGCCCCAGAATAAAAGATTCCACGCTGAAAGCCCCCTACCCCAACTTACCACACAGACCATTTAAAACATTAAAAATATGTACCAAAGGGTGGCATTCATGAAAAGCATGTTCAATAGTTTCATTACCAACACAGAACGGACACTCACTCCCCCTCCATGGGTTAACCCCGGGTTAAAAAACTATTTGTAGCCAGGACGCCATGAACGACCCTCCACTGTAAGTCACCAGACCTTTTGGGGGAGAGGAAGCTTGTAAAGCCCTCTCCACCTAAACCTTACAGGACTCTGGTCCTCTATCACAGCCTCCCACTGGTGTTCCCTGACCTCCTGTAAGGCCCTCAGGTTCTTCACCTTAACACAGGCTGCATACAGAGCCTTACTGCCTGCCTGCCTAAACCTCCCCAGGCTCAGAGTGGAAAAACACAGCAGCCTCCCAGTTTCCTGCCAGCCCCCCATCCTCAGCAGATGCCTGCAATTCTGGAAAGTCTGGAGCCCCATTTACCTTGCGAGGCAGCTTGATTCGCGAGATCACGATCACGCGAGAATCCATCTTGCCAGGCTTCAGGTTATGAGTTTGTGGCCGAACCACAGCGGTGCGGACCAATCAGCGTCCTGTGAGGGCAGCTGGGGGCGGGGCTTAGGTGTGACCACAGAGAGAAGCGACTGTTCGTTCACAACAATGGCGGCTCCTAAAGAGGCTAGCCTAGATGCTGCTATAACATCAGTTATTTCTGAACTGGAGAGGATTTATTCACTGAAAGAAGAGCAAAGAACGGCACTGAAGGCTTTTCTGGATGGAAAAGATGTTTTCGCTCTTCTCCCGACTGGCAAGAATCATCTACCGACATGCTAACTACATAGTTTGTTGTTGTCTTTCCTCTTCGGCGCTGTCCTACTATGTCATATGGTTCGTTGATCTGACTGGTTGAAGTTAGCCCGTGATAGATGGTGATAGACAGATGGTTCATCCAATC
>NW_027280890.1:0-5000 GCF_046629955.1 Centroberyx affinis | reverse complement strand
GAGAGGGTTGGGATTCAGGGGGCCCCATGCTTGCCTTTGCCCAGGGCCCCCCAAATCACTAAGTCCGCCTCTGCCTCCCTCAGCTGCCACCCAGCTGCCCAGGAGCAAGGCAGTGAGCCCCGGTCTGGGTAAATAAAGTGTTTAAATTTAAAGATCAACCTTAACAGGCGTGGGGAAGCTGCTGCCTCTCCGCATCTGGTCTGAAACTCATTTTGGGGTTTTGGGTTTTGGAAAATACTTCATATGCTGAAGTTGGGAAACGGCTTGTGGTTTGGAGAGAAAACCAGATATTTCAGGCCGTTGCATCACAAGCTCTATTTTCGCCGTTCTTCCACTCCCAGCTGAGTTCAGCTTCGGCCAAAAATACTTTTTTCCTCCCGTTTCAGAAAGCTGTGACCTTCTGCTGTGAGGACAGATCAATTCATACACTGTCATTTCATACAATGTTTTTCCTGTAGTTTTTACACCTAATTAACCTTCATGTCATAGTAATGCTAACACATTTTCTAGTTTTTACTGAACCAGAAAATATTCCCATAAAGCCAAAGGTCTTGTTCAGCCAAATCTAATTTATGCGTAATAATTAAATGGAAATTGCATGGATCTAAGTGTGTGTGTGTGTGTGTGTGTGTGTGTGTGTTAGATCTGTTTTCACATGTGGATTCGACTGGTTCTCCAGCACCTTGGACTCTGAGCAGCAGACACTCTGCACAATGTAGACAAATCTAATCAAATGTAGACTTTTTTAAAAATAGGGTCTGGTCACTCTTTCCTGGGAAAAATCCTCTGATCCACAGGAAGTGATGCGTTTTACATTTCCGGTTTGTTTGGAATAAACAGAAGAAGAAGAAGAACTGGGTAGTGAGCATGAGCAGTGATAGCCACCATGGCTGAACAGACAAAGAAGAGAAACTCAAACTGCAGCAACAGAAAATCCAAGCTCCGCCCACACTGTTTGATTGACAGGTGATCTGTGGGAGGAGCAGAGCAGAAACACCACAGAGATGGAGGCTGAGGGACAAAGATGGAGACTGAATGAAATAAAAAACAACAGGATCTTGAGACTTTACCACATGAAGTTCAGCTGCTTCCCCTTTAAGGAGCCGGCAGGTCAGGCAGAGGAAAATATCTCCCAGCATTCCCCTCCTGACGGCGGCGAGGCCTCCTGTCCTCGTCTCACCCTCCTGAGGTGAGAGGGGCGGGGCTTGGGAATGCACTTTTCACTGGAGAACTCAGCTACAATAACAACACACCACACCAGAAAAACAGAAGGAAAAGTAGAATGAAAACACAACAAACTAGAAGGTATTCGCTAACCTCCAGCAGCGCTTTCAAACAACTGTCAAAGTAGGGCTGGGCGATAATTCAATATTATTGTTTATCATCTTTCAGTGGAATCATATTGTGATGATATGAAGATATTTTAATATCGTGACACACATTTCTGCTGTCTAAATTGATGATGACAAGCAAATTTTACTTAAAAACTCTCATAAAATGAGGTATGGTAGGAATATTATTTGAATATTTCTGTTTTGTTTGACATCACACCTAACATTTCCATTCGGTTCAATGAGATGAACATTAATTTGATTATTTAACGTGATTTTGCATACATGAACCATATCGTGATATATATTGATATCGAGAAAAATCCTTATGATTATCGTGATATTGATTTCAACCGTATCGCCCAGCCCTAATGTCAAAGGTTCACACGTTTTTTTTTGTTTTTTTTTATTCTCTTAGCTCTTTAATGAACTTTATTTTTCTTGGTCTTTTATTTGAATTTTATCCTTTTCATTTTGTCTCGATGCTTTTAATGTTTTATGTAAAGCACTTTGAATTGCCTTGTTGCTGAAATGTGCTATATAAATAAACTTGCCTTGCCTTTATGTTTGTTCATCGTTTGTCTTCCAGGTTTTCCACAGCCTCATCCCACTGGCTTCCACAGCTCATCAGAAGACTACAGAGCCCGGGAGTGGCCATCGGGAGAAAAAAAAAAAAAAAAATGCTGTGGCCACGATTTACTGTAACGTGATACAATTCGTTCCCTTGATTTCCTCTTTACTTGTGCACAAATTTCCAAAACGTGCCTCGACTCTGGATATATAATACATGCACTCTTCACGAGCTTATAAAGAGTCAGTGCCAAGGTTATTATAGTTTTGCATTTTTCATTGGTTTTTATTTTTATTTCGTTTTGACTTTTTGTTTTCAATTTCAGTTTAGTTTTAATTAGTTTTTAAAGCGGGTTTGCTAGTTTAGTTTAGTTTGTATTTTTTGAAAATGCTTAGTTTTAGTTTAGTCTTTATTAGTTTCAGTGCTAGTTTTAGTCTTTTTTTTGTAATATGGGGTATTTGTCAGGGGCGAGATTCAAAAAGGTCAAAAGAAAATTGAAAAAACAAAAACTGGAAGATAGATTTCATATCCACCCAAAATACTAGGCTTATGTATGAAATAAATTGACAAAGATGAAAACTAAAGACATTTTCTCTATAATTTTAGTTTATTTTAGTTAGTTTTGTAAACACACAATACAGTTTCAGTTAGTTACAGTTTTTTTGTAAAGCCTCATTTTTATTTTTATCTCAGTTAATGAAAAAAAATGTTCACACCTAGTTTTCGTTAACGATAATAACCTTGGTCAGTGCACATATTGGTGATTATGTTTAAATGTGGCCTGTCCTGGGTGTGTTGCAGCACCTGATTGTGTTTACATGGCCTGAAGGTTAAGTGGATAAATATGATGCAATATTTGGGGGATTTGCCTATTCAGTGTAAACAGACAATGGATATTAACATACCAAATCCTTACTAGGCCTATCTGCAATAAACGGTTCCTTTTAAGTTGCATTTTTTCCTAAACTGCACAGTTTAATGAAATCGAGGGAACGAATTGTATCTCGTGCGCATGTTACAGTAAATCTTGGACTCCATATAACTTTTTTTCTCTCCCAATGGCCGCTCCCGGGCTCCGTAGAACAGTGATTCTCGATGTTTTTCATATCAAGGACCCCTAATTTAGTCCAATTAGGGCCGTGGACCTGCATTTGATGAGATTTTGTCTCTCGGACCCAAATCTGAGAATATTTTTATTGTTAGATATGATTTTATCCAGAATTCCATGACTATCTGTGTTGCAGGTAGAGAGATAACAGAGAAACTATGATCAAAATAGTCATTGTTCTACATTCTGTAATTGAGTTAACTTCTTGTAAATTAAATAATGGTGAAGTTTAACAATTCCTCAATTTGCTGGGGACCCCCTGGAACCCCCTCAAGGACCCCTGTTGGTCCCCGGACCCCACGTTGAGAACCACTGCCGTAGAAGACAGCTTCTGGTTACTGCACCTGCTTCTGAATGTTGCCTCTTCTCGCCCTGCTGCTGTACATACTATAGATTTCTGCTGCTGTATATCTGATGTATATTATGATGTTTTAAACTGACTCATGCTGTTTGTGTATTGTGGTTTTGTTTTTAATATTTGCATACTGTTATTCCCTCTTGGCCAGGTCGTCATTGTAAATGAGAATTGGTTCTCAATCGACTTACCTGGTTAAATAAAGGTTAAATAAATAAATAAATAAATGAATAACCTAGCAGCTGATTTGGAAGTCCTGGATGTCGGACTTTCCCACCAGCACATGAACGCAGCGTGTTAGACAGTTCTGGCTAAAAAACGATAATTGTCTAATGGTGGAAAATCATCACCGAAATCAAATCAGCTGATCACTGGACCGAGAGAGATCTGTCCACCAGACAGACAGACAGACTGAGAGAGAGGAGAGAGAGAGAGAGAGAGAGAGAGAGACAGACAGAGAGAAAGACAGACAGACAGACAGACAGACAGAGAGAGAGAGACAGAGAGAGAGAGAGAGAGAAGACAGACAGAGAGAAAGACAGACAGACAGACAGACAGACAGAGAGAGAGAGAGAGAGAGAGAGACAGAGAGAGAGAGAGAGAGAGAGAGAGAGAGAGAGAGGACAGACAGAGAGAGAGAGGACAGACAGACAGACAGACAGACAGACAGACAGAGAGAGAGAGAGAGAGGAGAGACAGACAGACAAGAAGAAGAGAGAGCCAGAGACAGACAGACAGACAGAGGAGAGAGAGAAGAAACAGACAGAGACAGACAGACAGGACAGACAACAGAGAGAGAGAGAAGAGAAGAGAGAGAGAGACAGACAGACAGACAGGAGAAGAGAGAGAGAAGACAGACAGACAGAGACAGAAGAGAGAGAGAGAGAGCAGACAGACAGACAAGAGACAAGAAGACAGAGAGACAGACGAGAGAGAGACAGACAGACAGAGAGAGAGATGCCACATACCAGCTGTTTATATCACATGCTGTGAAAACCTGAGACAGGACAACTGACCGAAATATTTTCCATTTTTTCCTTTGTGTGGATTGAATAATTGCAACTTTCTATTGTTCAATTATCTTTGTTGTTATTATTGCTACTTTTTCTTGATTATCACTGTTTTGCTTTGGCAACAGATACTGTTGTATTTAATGCCAATAAAGCTCATTTGAATTGAATTGAATTTAATTGAGAGAGAGAGGGAGAGAGAGAGAGAGAGAAGAGAAAGACAGACAGACAGACAGAAGAAGAGAGAGAAGACAGACAGACAGACGAAGAGAGAGAAGACAGACAGACAGACAGAGAGAGACAGACAGACAAAGAGAAGACAGACAGACAGACAGAAGACAGAAGAGGCAGAGAGAGACAGACAGACAGACAGACAGAGAGACAGGCAGAGAGACAGACAGACAGAGAGACAGACAGACAGAGAAACAGACAGACAGACAGACAGACAGACAGACAGAGACAGAGAGAAAGACAGACATTTCCTTTTCCTTTATTTTTATTCTAACATAACTTCCTGCTAAAGCTGCTAAAAACCTCTCGAGTTAAACTAGACCTCCAGGCTCTTCTGTTTTCTGGAGTGAGAGAAATATTTCCCAGAATCCTCAGCCTGCTGTTTGACAGTCAA